>NW_012152741.1:20310-21923 GCF_000956105.1 Propithecus coquereli
TGCCCCTTGAGAGGAATTCCTTTCTCAAGTGTCTTTCAGAACCACCCCTAAGTGGGACTGTAATACTGTGGTCACCTGCTTCCTGCTGGTCAAATCACATGCTCAATCCCAGGTCTATAGACCAGCAAGTGAAGTTATGAGAAAAGGAAAGATTGAAGATTCACCCACACCAAAAGCAGTGTGTTCACTGGACTCTTCCTGAAATTACAAAGTCACTGCTTCCCTCTCTCCTTGTTTCACTTAATTTCTTCCCATTCCCAAGCCTTTTCCACTCTCCTCTTGTTGATTCCTTGAGACGCACCAACACTGCCCCCCAAGACTGCTACCACATATTAATACTTTGAATAAACTCCCTTTCACTTGAGTTTGGCAGAGTCAGTTTGTGTTGATTGTATTCAACAACCCTGGATGACATAGGAAATGGTATCAGGAAGTAGGATTGAGGTGATGACTCCCTGAGAAATTCTGGATGTCTTATCTGGTTGAGAAGGGACAGGGGACAGTGAAGCTCTTACTCATATTTCTGGACAGGAGTATAGTGGGGAAATAGTATAGTGAAGTTATTGCTTCTGAGCTCCTAGAATAAAGTGTCCACTGAAAACAAGCTTTGAATGACCACATAACTTCTGCCAGACAATGTGAAGAAGGTGTGAGGAATTCAAGTACCATAGGTCATGGTGGTCGCATCTGACCTCACTAATTAACTTAAAGGAAGAAAGTGATGAACTCCCTCAATCATCCTCACAAAATATGGATTAAAATTCAAGTACTTTCTGTGATTATGCTAAAGGACCTCACATTGCTTGGTTCCTGGAGCTAACTGTACAAAACCTAATTGTACAGTTTGACCAAGTATACCGGTTGAATTCACAGGCTCCCGAGGGGTCTTATGTGAAAATCGAGCATTAATTGGGAAATAGTGAAACCTTGGCAATTGGAATGGGCATCTCTTGGGGGATTTGTGGAGAACCCTAAACCACTCGGGGACAAAAGCAGAGTGAAATGTGAAAAGAAGGCCAACACAATCTGAGGAGTATTTGTAGGAATGGGTTTTGAGAGTACTTGACTAGGTAGGGGAACACGACTTTAGTTTGAGCCGAATTGTCAATGTGGATGCACGTCACAGAATTTCAACTGTGTGAGATCCCTTGGCATGTTGTAGAGAAAATAATTAAAAACTTTGGGGAAAGCTGGAGGGGAACTATCATGTATTCCCCCCTATCCCCTGACTATGTCACCTGGGTGGGACTGCAGAGTCTCTCTCCACAATTTTGAGACTATGTTGGTGAGGAAAATGCCAGTATATTTTACGAATGCTTCATCAGCTGTTTCCAAGGCCATGAAATGCTGGTGGGGAACACTGCCACCAAATTGGAACCCCTGATTTTGATGAGGATGTGTATCCTAAGTGGCAGGGGCCAGGCAATGGCACTTAGCCATCACAGGGAATATGGGTGTGGTGACCATAATGGGCAGCGAGGTCAGGGTGATAGTCAGAGTGGCCCGATGTTAGAGAGCACTCATTGTAGTCAATTAATCATGCAGTCTGGAGGAATGAAATTGATGGACAACTCACCAGGGTCCCACGGGGTCTGGGAAATTCTTTGAGACGG
>NW_012152741.1:26454-39858 GCF_000956105.1 Propithecus coquereli
CTATTTCTATATATTTTTAGTTGTCCAATTAATTTCTTTCTATTTTTAGTAGAGACGGGGTCTCGCTCTTGCTCAGGCTGCTTTCGAACTCCTGAGCTCAAACAATCCACCCGCCTCGGCCTCCCAGAGAGCTAGGATTACAGGCGTGAGGCACCGCGCCCGGCCTGACGTTAGAGAATTTTAAGCAAGGGGGTAGACATGATCAGAAAAGTTTCCTTTAAAACATTACTATGGCTGCTTTTGGAGATTGCACTGGAGATGGGCCAGAGGAGATGTGGTAAGGACTATTTTTAGCCGTCCAGGTGACTACTGGATGGTGTCCCATTTACTGGGATGGGAGAAACTGGAAGAAGAGGAAGTTTAGTGGAGAGGATCATGCATTCACTTATGTTCATTTTGAGGTGTATGAAATAAATGCGTCTCAGTTAGTAATACTTTTGGCAGCAGGTACCAGTGCAGATACCAACAGGATACCCAAATAGGAGTGGCTTAAACAAATTATGGGGCTTACATTTTGATGAAAAAGGTCTAGATGAAGGTGGTTGTTGGAGTTGGTTCAGTGATTTAAAATGTCAATGCTGACATCCCCATAATTTTCTTGACCTTTTCCTCATGATCACGAATGCTGTTCAACACATCCAAGTCCAAGGCAGGAAGATGGGTAAAAGAGGGAAAAAGTTTTCTTCTTTTGAAACTTTGTCATTTTGTTCAAGAAGTAAAGCTAGAGTTTATTATTTTTCTAGGTGGAGGCAGTTCTAGCAGCTTCCACATGGCCTTTCCCACCATAATAGCCCTCACTCCACAGGTTGCGGGACCAATGTGGGGATTCTGACAGCTGCTGAGGATGTCTATTCCAATTATGCCTTCCATAACTTGGGAAATAGCTACAGGATGGGTTCACAGACCCACTGGGCCCACCATGAGACGGACCTCAGCTGAAACCCCATTGATCACCTGACCTCCATAAGCCCCTAGTCTGACTGGCGGGCCACAGTGATGTTTTGGGCCTTCCGGAATTAGTGTCAGTTCAGAGCCCGTATTCAATAGTCCCCAGTAGGTCTGACTTTTTCCTTTTCCCCAGTGCAGTTCCCCTTGTAAAAGGCTGTAGGCCTTTGGGGGAAAGCTTGGAAAAAAAGATCACAGTATTAATCTTTGGTAGCCTACTGGGATCCTTCCTCAAGAGGACCCAGCTTCCCCTTCATTGAAGGGGTTCTTGGCCTATAAACTGGCTCGAGTCTGGGAACTGATGAGGGACCACGACCCTCTGTTCTCATGGTTCAGGCTGGATTTTTGTCACTTGGCCTGGAGCTTTTCTGAATATACAGATTTTTTTTTTTTAATGGAAAAGGACTTGATTTATTGCAAAGCAGAATATACAGCAAATTCCAAGGAAGGGCACATAATTTTTAAAAGCAAATTTCTAAATTTAATGGCTTAGGCCAAAGTCTCAGTTACTTTTTGGAGAATTCCAAACTATTAGGGGTAGAAGAATGCTTTTCCTTTGTCCTCTTCTTTTTTTCCTTTTTGTGATGTTTCCCCTTTTTTTCTTTTCTCTCTTCTGGTATTTTTGTTTCGAAGTATCTTCTTCAGTGGAACTGGATGAATAAGACCGTTTCCTTTTTTTTTTTCAATTTGATTTTCTTTTTGTTTTTTCCGTTTTTCTTTTCCCCTTCTTCATTTATTCTTTTTTCCTGTAATGCCTGCAGTTTATTCAGTTCTTCATTCTCTTCATCACTGTCTTCACTGCTTGTACTGCTGACATCTAAAACTATGTCCCTTTTGGGGTCTACTCAGAGAAAATTGCGGCATTCAAAAGTCAGGTGACCAGAGTAGCCACATTTTTTACAGCCTGCTCTAACACTGTCCTTGTTGCAACCTGGGACTGCCATGACAGTGGTAAGAGAGGTCGCTGGAGCCTTCAGCTTTCGAGAATGCATTTGCTTCCTGCCGGCTGCGTGGACAACACACAGCCAAAGCGGCCTTTTTCTCCCACCCGCGATGGGGCACCTTCGCTACAGTCAGGGAAGACCCTGTAAGCCTCTAGCAATAGCAGAACCAAGTAGACCTGATTATACAGATTAAGTAAGAACTTAGTAGGCTTCCTATCTATTTCACTTCTAGGAGCACCATGATGGACTAGCCAATGCCATAGGTCTGTGAGAATCAGACTATTTTGATTGCTGCTTTGACTCTGTTGTCCATTATGGTAACCACGTCCACCTTGCCTTTGGTGGCTGAGTGCCACCACGTGGCCCCTGCCACCTCAAGATCCAGTTACTCCCACTGCATTCAGGCTTTCCAATTGAATGGTTGCGGCTCTCCCTGTAAGGTCTAGCCTACAGAGAAAAGTAATCGCGGAGCTCTTCGAGGATGCTGGGGCTCCCCTCACAAATTTATTTCTCACAGTACTGGTGAAATGTATGTCTTCCAGACCCTCCCAGTGTGGGTGAGTAGGTCTTAAATGACAAATCCGCTCTACCATTCTAATCTCCCTAAGCCTTTGAATCCTTCCCTCTACATTAAATCAAGGTGGATCAGGCATTTCCACTTCCCTTGCTGTGGGTCACCCTTCTGTCCAAGTTTGAGCCAACCAACCAGACAAGCTGTTAGAGCCCTTTATAAGTCCCCAAGATGCACCATTAAATGGAGAATCTCTACCTACTGGTCCCCTGTCAATAAATTCAGCCTGATCCAACTTTATGTTCCTTCCACCATTTCCCCACATGCTTAGTATCCATTCCCACACATGTTCCCTGGATTTCTGTTTGTATAAATTAGAAAACTCGGATAGTTCTTTGGGAGGGCAGCACACCTTCCCATGCTTCGCACTTTACACCTCACCTTTAGGTCCTGCTGGGACTTGAGTCTAGTTATGGTTGTATAAGCAAAGAGGAGGGATGGGATGGGTCCTGAGAAGAGTCAGCATTGTCTTGCATGCCACCTGTCTCAGGGGGAGGCATCACAGTCTCCTCAGGCAATGCAGACTGAATCCCCTCAGACAGGGATAGAGAGGCCCATACCACTGGGGTTAGGGTTTTTATTGTATTCAGGCCCTCCTTCAGTGGACTGGATTATGCCTAGCCACACTGGGGAGGGCCCTCTGCTTTACTCGGTCCACCAACCCTAATGCTAATGTCCTCTGGAAACACCCTCACAGACACACCGAGAAACAACGTTTAATCAGATATCTCAGCAACCCATAGCCCAGTCACATCGACACATAAAATTAACTGTCACATTCAGAGGTGGGGGGAGGCTTCTCCCTAGTAGAATCCCTCTTTATCACATTAGCCTCCCTTGCATATCCACCTTTAGGCCCATCGATAACTAAACAGGATGGAGAACACTACCAATTATTTAGATCAGTTCTGATTTCCTCCATGAAGTCAAGGGATGCCTTGAAATATCTGAATAGGAAAGGTGGAGCAGGAAATGTTTGTGGGGTAGGCCAAGGACAGTGATTGCCACAACATACAAGAGGAGATGTTAACAACCCTGTTGGTTATGTGAACCTAGAGAACAAAAGAGATATCTGGACTAGAAGTGTAAATTATTCTGTCAGCTGCTAGGGAAAAACATGATGGCATAAAGTCAAACCTCAGAATTTCCCCCCTCTAATGCCTGATAAAAGTGGTAAAGGCCAGCAAAAAGCACACAAAGCCACAACAAAACAAGGTAGGAAAACCTCACGCCATAAATTTGAAAAGTGGTAGAACTCAGACCCTCCAAGGAACTATTCACCACTGCTACTATGACCGCCACTCTGTGAACCCTTGAGTCAGAGTGAGATGGACAGCTAGACACACATCTCAGAAAGTGTAGTCCTGGGGGGTGGCTTGCGGAGCAAGGTGGCCGAATAGAAACCTCCAGCAATTGTCCCTATGCACGGATAACAAATTCAACAACTATCCACCCAAGGAAGCACCTTCGGAAGAACCAAAAATCGGGTGAGTGATCACAGTACCTGATTTTAACATTATATCAAGGAAAGAGGCACTGAAGAGGGCAGAAGAGACAGTCTTGCCTTGCCTGTGGCACCCCTCCCTCACCCCCCAGCAGTGCCAGGCCGGCACACCGAGTCGAGAGAGAATCTGAATCTGTGTGCCCGGGGGAGGGAGAGCGAAGTGATTGTGGGACTTTGCATTGGAACTCAGGGCCACCCCGTCACAGGGGAACACAGCACAGGGCAGAATACTGCCAGCACCCACGGAAGGAGTATTTAGACCAGCCCGGCCAGAGGGAAATCCTCCACCCTGAAACCCTGAGTTCTGGCTAGCCCCACTGCCAGCTGACTAAAAGCAGCCTGGGGCCTGGAATAAATTTGTAAGGCAGTCAGGCCACAAAGGCTGCAGTCCTTTGGCAATTCCTGCAGCTGTGCTTGCCTAGAGCCAGTGGACTTGGGGTGCATGTGACCCAGTGAGACACCAGCAGTGGTGGCCAAGCCAGTGCCTGTGTCACCCCTCCCCAAACTCCAGGCAGCGCAGCTCAGGGATAGACTTCTTCCACTTGGGGAGAGGAAAGGGAAGGGCGCAGAGGACTGTGTTTTGCAACTTGGGTACCAGCTCACCCACGGTAAACTAAAGTACCAAGCAGACTCCTGAAGCCCCTGATTCCAGGCCTTAGTTCCTAGGTGGCATTTCCAGACCCACCCTGGGCCAGAAGGAAACCCGCTGCCATGAAGAGAAGAACCCAGTCCTGGTAGGATGCGCCACCTGCTGACTACAGAGCTCTTGGGCTTTGAATAAACATCAGAGGTAGCCAGGCAACAGTCACTGCGGGCTTTGGGTGATACTGGGCTAGCTTCAGGTGTGCCCTGATGCAGTTCTAGCTGCAGTGGCCACGAAGGGGTAACCACATCACTCCTCCCGCTACTCCAGCAGCCCAGCACAGAGAGTGAGGGAAGGGAGGGAGAGACTTTGCCTGGTAATCCAGGGAATTCTCCCATATCTTACCCAAGTCCACCAACGGGTATCACCAGGAGTCTGCAAGAGTCACGGCATTACTGGGCTTGGGGTGCCCCCAGTGCTGATACAACTGCGGTGACCAAAGACATAGATCACAATACTCAATTCCCTTTGAATATCTGGGAAGACTTCTCAAGAAGGACGGGTTCAAACAAGCCCAGACTGCAAAGCTTAAAATAAATACCTAACTCTTCAATGTCCAGACATCGACGAACATCCACAAGCATCAAGAACATCCAAGAAAACATGACCCCGCCAAACAAACTAAAGTACCAGTGACCAATCCCAGAGTGATGGAGATATGTGACCTTTCAGACAAAGAATTCAAAATGCCTGTCCTAAAGAAGCTCAGGGAACTTCAAGACAACACAGAGAAGGAATTCACAGGAAGCCTATCAGAGACATTTAACAAAGAGATTGAAATAATTTTAAAAAATCAAGCAAAAATTCTGGAGCTGAAAAATTCAATTGACAAACAGAAATGCATCAGTGTCTCTCAACAGCGGAACTGATCAAGCAGAAGAAAGAATTCATGAGCTTGAAGACAGGCTACTTGAAAATACACGGTCATAAGAGAAAAAAGAAAAAGAATTAAAAAGGAATGAAGCACACCTACGAGATCTAGAAAATAGCTTCAAAAGAGAATTCTAAGAGTTATTGGCCTTAAAGAGGAGGTAGAGAGAGACTGGGATAGAAAGTCTATTCAAAGAAATAATAACAAAGAACTTTCCAAACCTAGAGAAAGATATCAATATCAAGAAGGCATAGAACACCAAGCAGATTTAACCCAAACCCTTGACTACCTCAAGGCATTTCATAATCGAGCTCCCAAAGGTCAAGAATAAAGAAAAGGTCCTAAGGGAAGAAAGAAAAAAGAGAAAAATAATAACATATAAAGGAGCTCCCATACGTCCGGCAGCAGATTTCTCAGTGGAAACCTTGCGGGCCAGGAGAGAGTGGCATGACATATTCAAAGTGCTGAAGGAAAAAAAGACTTAACCCTAGAATATTATATCCTGCAAAAATAACCTTCAAGCATGAAGGATAAATAAACACTTTCCCAGACAAGCAAAAGCTGAGAGGTTTCTTCAACACCAGACCTGTCCTACAAGAAATGCTAAAAGGAGTTCTTCAATCTGGAAAAAAGAGGACGTTAATGAACAATAAGAAATCATCTGAAGGTATAAATCTCACTGGCAACAGTAAGTACACAAATATGGAATACTCTATTGCTGTAATTGTGGCGTATAAACCACTTACATTTTGAGTAGGAAGACTAAAAGATCCTAAGATAATAGCAGCAATAACTTTTAAAGAGATAGATAGTATAAAAAGATATAAATGGCAACAACACAAAGTTAAAAAGCAGGGGCGGATGGAGTTAAAGTGTAGAATTTCTGTTAGATTTCCCTTTGTTTCTTTATTCGTTTGCCTGTTTGTAAGCAGAGCTTAGGTGTCATATGTTTAAAATAATTGGTTATAAAATGGTTTTTGCAAGCCTCAGGGTAACCTCAAATCAAAAACCCTACAACAGATACACAAAAAATATTAATAAAAAGCAAGAAATTAGAACACACTACCAGAGAAAAACCACTTTTAACAAAGGAAGACTGGAAGGAAAGAAGAAAGAGTGGACCACAAAACAACCAGAAATCAAATAACAACATGGCAGTAGTAAGTCCTTAGCTATCAATAATAACATTGAATGCGAGTGGACTAAACTCTCCAATCAAAAGACATAGAGTGGCAGAATGGATTAAAAAACAAGACCCAACTATATGTTGCCTACAAAAAAAACAAAACCAAAAAAACAACAAAAATCACCTCACCTATAAAGACACACATAGTCTGAAAATAAGGGGATGGAAAAAGGTATCCCTTGCAAATGGAAATCCAAAAAGAGCAGGAGCAGCTATACTTCTATCAGATAAAATAGATTTCAAGAGAAAAATGTACAAAGAGACAAAGAATGTCATTATGTAATGATGAAGGGGTCAATTCAGCAAGAGGCTATAACAATTCTAAATATATATGCACCCAACACTGGAGCACCCAGATATATAAAGCAAATATTATCAGAGATAAAGAGAAAGATAGATCCCAATTCAATATTCGCTGGGGACCTCAACACTCCACTTTCAGCACTGGAAAGATCATCCACACAGAAAAGCAACAAAGAAACATTGGACTTAATGTGCACTGTAGACCAAATGGCCCTAAGAGATGTTTACCGAACATTTCATCCAACAGCTGGAGAACACGTGTTCTTCCCCCTCAGCTCATGGATCATTCTCAAGGATAGGCCACATATGTTAGGCCACAAAAAAAGTCTTTAAAAAATCCAAAAAAACCTGAAATCGTACCAAGTATTTCCTCTGACACGATGGAATAAAACTAGAAATCAATAACAAGAGGAACTTTGGAAAGCATACAAAAACATGGAAATTAAACAACATGCTCCTGAAGGACCAGTGGGTCAATGAAGAGATTAACAAGGAAATTTAAAAATTTCTCAAAACAAATGAAAATGAAAACACAACATATTGAAACCTATGAGATACAGCAAAAGCAGTAATAAGGGGAAAGTTTATAGCAGTAAGTGCCTACATCAGAAAGGTAGAAAAGCTTCAAATAAACGACCTAATGATGCATCTTAAAGAACTATAAAAACAAGAGCAAACCAAACCAAAAATTAGTAGAAGAAAAATAATCATAAAGATCAGAGCTGACATAAACGAAATTGAGACAAAGAAACAACAACGAAAAAAAAACAATACAAAACATCAATGAAACGAAAAGCTGGCTTTTGGAAAAGATAAACAAAATTGACACACCTTTAGCCAGAGTCACTAAGAAAAAAGGGAAGACCCAAATAAAGAAAATCAGACATGAAAAAGGAGACATTGCAACTGATACTGCAGAAATCCAAAGGATCATTAGGGACTACTATGAGCAACTATATGCCAATAAATCGGAAAACCTAGAAGAAATGGATACATTCCTGGACACATACAACCTACCAAGATTGAACCAGGAAAGAATCCAAAGCCTGAATAAACCAACAACAAGTAACGAGATAGAAACTGTAATAATAATAATAATAATAAATCTCCCATTAAAGAAAAGCCCAGGAGGACCCAATGGCTTCACTGTTGAATTCTACCAAGCATTCAAAGAAGAACTAATACCAATCCTACTTAAACTATTCCAAAAAATCAAGGAGGAGGGAATACTCTCAAACTCATTCTCCGAGGCCTGTATCACCCCGATACCAAGCCAGACAAAGACACAACAAAAAAAGGAAAACGATAGGCCAATATTGCTGATGAACATAGATGCAAAAATTCTCAACAAAATACAAGCAAACTGAATTCAACAACACATTAAAAAGATTATTCATCATCATCAAGCAAGATTCATCCCAGGGATGCAAGGATGGTTCAACATATGCAAATCAATCAATGTGATACATCATATCAACACAACAAAGGACAAAATCCGTATGATCGTTTCAATTGACACTGAAAAAGCATTCGATAAAATTCAACATCACTTCATGATAAAAACTCTCAAGAAACTGGGTATAGAAGGAACTTACCTCAACACGATAAAAGCCAGATATGACAGACCCATAGCTCGTATCATACTGAATGGGGAAAAACTGAAAGCCTCTCCTCTAAGATCTGGAACAATACAAGATGCCCACTTTCACCACTGTTATTCAACATAGTACTGGAAGTTCTAGCTAGAGCAATCAGACAAGAGAAAGAAATATAGGACATCCAAATTGGAAAGGAAGAAGTCAAATTATCTTTGTTCACAGACAATATGATCTTGTATCTAGAGAAACCTAAAAACTCCACAAAAAACATTAGAACTGATAAACAAATTCAGCAAAGTTGCAGGATACAAAATCGACAAACAAAAATCAGTAGCATTTCTACATGCCGACAGTAAACAATCTGAAAAAGAAACCAAGAAAAGGAATCCCATTTACAATCGCTACAAACAAAAATCAAATACTTAAGAATAAACTTGACCAAAGAAGTGAAAGGTCTCTTTAATGAAAGCTATAAAATGTTGATGGAAGAAACTGAAGAGGACACACACAACAAATGGAAAAATATTCCATGCTCATGGATTGGGAGAATCGATGTTGTTACAATGTCCATACTACCCAAAGCAATCTACAGATTCAATGCCAGCCCCATGAAAACACCAATGACATTCTTCACAGAAATAAAAAAAATCCTAAAATTTATATGGAACCACAAAAGACCCAGAACAGCCAAAGCCACCCTGAGCAAAAAGATCACATCTGGAGGAATCACATTACCTGCCTTAAACTATACTACAGAGCTGTAGTAACCAAAACAGGATGGTCCTGGCATAAAAACAGACACATAGACCAATGGAACAGAATAGAGAACCCAGAAATGAATCCACACATCTGTAGTGAACTCCTTTTTGACAAAGGTGCCATGAACATGCAGAGGGGAAAGGACAGTCTCTTCAATAAATGGTGCTGGGAAAACTGGATATCCATATGCGGATGAATGAGGCTAGACCCTTATCTCTCACCATATCCGAAAACCAAATCAAAATGGGTTAAAGACTTAGATCTAAGACCTGACACTATGAAACGACTAAAAGAAAACATTGGGGGAATGATTCAGGACACTGGTCTGGGCAAGGACTTCTTGAGTAATATTCCCAAAGCACGGGCAACCAAAGCACAATTGGACAAATGGGATCACATCAAGCTAAAAAGCATCTGCACAGTAAAGGAAACAATCGACAAAGTGAAGAGGCAACCCAGAGAATGGGAGAAAATACTTGCAAAGCAGCCATCCGACAAGGGATTAGTAAGTGGAATATAAAAGGAGCTCCAACAACTCAATAGAAAAAAATCAAATAATCTGATCGAAAAACAGGCAAAGGGTCTGAATAGACATTTCTCAAACGAAGACATACAAATGGCCAACAGGCACATGACAAAATGCCCAACATCATTAGTCATCAGAGAAATGCAAAGCAAAACTACAGTGAGATATCATCTCACCCCAGTTAAAATGGCTTTCATCAAAAAGACAGGCAATAGCGAATGCTGGCGAGGATTTTGAGAAAGGGGGACCCTCGTACACTGTTGGTGGGAATGTAAATTAGTGCAACCGCTATGGACAACAGTATGGAAGTTCCTCAAAGAACTAAAAATAGAACTACCACATGACCCAGCAATCCCACTGCCGGGTATTTGTCCAAAGGAGGGGAATTCAGCATATCAAAAGGACATCTGCACTCCCATGTTTGTTGCAGCATTATTCACAATAGCCACGATTTGGGATAAACTTAAGTGTCCATCAATGGATGAATGGACAAAGAAATTGTGGTACGCATACACAGTGAAATATTTTATGGCCATAAAAAAGAATGAAATCCTGCCATTTGCATCAACATGGATGGAACTGGAGAACACTATATAAGTGAAATAAGCCAAGCACAGAAAGACAAATCTCACATGTTCTCACTCTCATATGTGGGACCTAAATATTGCAAACAATTGATCTCATGGAGACAGAGCATAGAATGATGGTTACCAGAGGCTCAGAAAGGTAGCAGGGAGCGGGGAATAAAGTGGGGATGGTTAATGGGTGCAAAAATATGGTTGGATAGTTAGATAGAATGAACAATATTTGATAGCACAACAAAGTGACCCTAATTGACAGTAAGTCAGGGTATACTTTAAAATAAGTAAAAGAGTGGAATTGGAGTGTTCCTACCACAAAGAAATGATAAATGCCTGAGGTGATGGATACCCCAATTACTCTGACTTGATTAATTCACATTGCATGCCTGTATCCAAACATCACATGTACCTATAAATATATACAACTATTATGTTCCCATAATGATTAAAAGCTTTTGAAAAGAAAAAAATAATTAAAAATTTTAAAAAAATAAAGTGTAGTCCTGAGAAGGGTACCAAAAGGATTCAGATCAAGTAAGTGTAGAGTGTGGGAGAATGCATCTACCCTATATCAGAGAAAGTAGCAGACTGAACAGAGCTTGCCATTTAAGTAGGAGCAAGTTGAAAAGAAAGAGGCTATTACACAAACATAGCAAAGCAAAAAGGAAAATAAGAACATAATATGCAGACAATTTTAAAACCAACTTTAAATGGAAACACAGCCCAAGGTACAGAAGAAAATTGCCCACTAGTGCATCATCCTATGGAAGAACTTAATAACAATATTTTCTTATGCATTGGGAGATGTCTAAAATGTTCACCTGATGTTAATGATGTCTGCCTTAGAGTGGGGCATTTCAAGGTGATTTTTGTTTTTACTTTCTTCTCTGTACTCTTCTGTGTTACTTAAATTTCTTATAATGAGCCTTTGTTATCAGTACACGGGTGGCTCTTAGAACCATAGCTGTGTGCAAGATTGCTTAGGAAGAAAGACTAGGCAAAAATAGAAGATGAAAAAAGAAGAGGATTAGGAGAAATCTCCAAAGAATTTTCACAGTTAATGATTGGCTATAGTAAAAGTTTCTGGCAAAATGGTAGGGATATGTTATTGAGAAAGGTAAGGCCAGGTATTCAGGATGGGAGTGACCAACTGGGTGTCAAATGTTGATGAGGGGTCAATGAGATGAGGACTGAAAAGTGTCCATTGAGTTTAGTCATCTCTTGGTTATTGGTGACCTTCGCAAGAGCATTTTTTAGCACTGCTGGATGCCCAAACCACACTGAAGTGGATTGAGAAGTGTATGAACAGTGAGGAAATGAGAACAGTGTCACATAGAACACATAAAACACGTACATGTGTTTTAATACTCATGAGATGGAGCCAGTAGATAAAGTTTGAAAATACAACAGCACCAGTGGATAATCAATAGAGCGAGATGATGAGAATGTAGGAAAAAAATTAAGTATAGGTTGTCAATGAGGGTTAGATAACAGGAAAAAGGTAGAGGAGGTACAATCTTCCATAGAGGTTGTACTAATTTCCATTCCCACCAACAGTGTATAAAAGTTCCCTTTTTTCCATATCCTCACCAAAATCTATTTTTTTTGTCTTTTTAGTAATAACCATTCTGATTGGTGTAGATGATGTCTATTGGGGTTTTAATTTGCATTTCTCTGATCATTAGTGATGGTGAACAGTTTTTCATATGCTTCTTAGCCAATTGTTTGTCTTCTTTTGAAAAATGTCTATTTACGTTTAGCCCACTTTTCAATGTAATTATTTTTGTTGTCATTGTTGTAGTTGAGTTGGTTCTTTGTAAATTCTGAATATTAGTCCCCTGTTGGATGTATAGTTCCCAGATATTTTTTCCCATTCCATGGGTTGTCTGTTGATTATTGTCCAATCTGTTGATTATTTCTTTTGCTGTGCAGATTTGTACTTTATATGCCATTTCTCTATTTTTGGCTGCCTGTGCTCTTCAGGTCTTAGTCATGAATTCTTTACCTAGACCAACGTCCGGAAGAATTTTCCCTAGGTTTTCTTCCAGTATTTTTATAGTATCAGGTCAATCAAACAACGAAATCCACAAACCTATCACCATTGTCCAGTATGGGAATTTCTCAAAGAACTAAAAATAGAACTACCATATGATCCAGCAATCGCACTACTGGGTATCTACCCAAAGGAAAACAAATCAATGTAGAAGAAAGATACCTGCACTCATATGTTTGTTGAAGCACTTTTCACAATAGCAAAGGTGTGGAATCAACCTAAGTTGGAGGACTGGATAAAGAAAATTGTGGTATATATACACAATGGAATACTATTCAGCCGTAAAAATGAATGAAATCATGTCTTTTGTAGCAACATGGATGGATCTGGAGGCCATTATTCTAAGTGAAACAACTCAGAAAGACAAATACTGCATGTTCTCACTTATAAGTGGGAGCTAAACAATGTGTATACGTGGAAGCAAAGTGTGGAATGATGGACGATGGAGACTCAGAGGGGAGAGCAGTGGGAGGGAGTCGATGTTGGGAGGCTGCTTGGTGAATTCAACATGCATTGCTGGATACATTGGTGGATACACTGAAGACCCTGACTTCACCACAATGTATGTATATTTTGCTACAGTATATCAATGTAGCAAAATTGCACTTGTACCCCATGAATATACACAAATAAAAAATAAGTTAAAAAAAGATTTAGTGGTGGAAGGTGAGGTTCATCTAAGTTCTAGTATATATCAATACTTCATACTTTCTTGTGACTAAATGATATTCCATAGTAGTGATATATCACTTTTTAAAATCCATGGTAGACGTTTGGCCAATGTGAATAGTGCTGCTATCAACATTTATGTACCAGTATTTCTTGGAGTACCTCTTTTTATTGCGGGGGGTATGTACCAAGGAGTAGAATTTCCTGGTCATATGGTAATTCTGTTTAACTTTTTTTTCTTTTTTTTTTTT
>NW_012152741.1:42008-44141 GCF_000956105.1 Propithecus coquereli
TGTCTCTACTAAAAATAGAAAGAAATTATCTGGACAACTAAAAATATATAGAAAAAATTAGCCAGGCACGGTGGTGCATGCCTGTAGTCACAGCTACTTAGGAAGCTGAGGCAGGAGGATCGCTTGAGCCCAGGAGTTTGAGGTTGCTGTGAGCTAGGCTGATGCCATGGCACTTGAGCATGGGCAACAGAGCGAGAGTTTGTCTCAAAAAAAAAAAAAAAAGGTCCAGTAATTTTGCTAGAATATGTCTTGATGTTGGTCTCTCTGGGTCAATATTGTTTAGTATATAGTGTGCTCTTTTAATGTGCAGGAGAGGGGCTACATGGATTTGAGCCTTACTCCTTCCTGTTAGTTGAATGTTAATGAGATAGTTGGCCTGGACTACTGGCCTTGACATTTAGGTCTTCTTTGATTTTTTTCATCAGCAATGTATAATTTTCATCATACAAATCCTGTACACTTTTTGTTAGATTTATACATAAGTATTTTATTTCCTATGGAGTGATTGTTAATAGTATTACCTTTTAAAATTTTATTTTCCATTTGTTCATAGTCAATGTATAGAAATATAAGTGATTTTTATGTGTTGATCTCATATTATGTGACTCACTTATTAGTCTAGGGGTTTCTTTATAGATTCCATTTCTACATAGACAATGATGCTGTCTATAAATAGTTTTATTTCTTCCTTTCTAATTCATATTACTTTTCTTTCTTTATTTTGCCTTGTGCAGTGGTTACATCTCCCAGTACTATGATGAAAGTGGACATCCTTGCCTTGCTCTCAATCTTACTGAGAGAGCATTCAATCTTATACCATTAAGTATGGTGCTACCTGTAGGTTTTTTCTTTGAAGATATTCACTTCAAATTGAAGGAGTTACCATCTATTCCTAGTGTTGTGAGAGTTTTTTCTTCTTGTAATCATGAAAGGATGTTGAATTTTGTTAAATCCTTTTTCTGTGTCAATTGATGTGCTAATCTAGCATATGAATAGGACAACTATCCTTCTTTTTTCCGTTAATATGCTGGATTGCAGTGACTGATTTTTAAAATGTTTAAAATTGATACATAATAGACATATACATTTTGGGGGTAAATGTGACAATTCAATACACTTATATAATGTGTAAAGATCAAATCAGAGTAATTGAGATATCTATTGCCTTAAATATTTGTCTTTTCTTTATGCTAGAAATGTTCAAATTATTCTTTTCTAGCTATTTTGAAACATACAATAGATTCTTGTAAACTATAGTCACCTTACTGATCTATCGGACACTAGGCCTTATTTCTTCTATCTAGCTGTATATTTGCACCCATTAATCAACTTCTCTTCATCCCCTTGTCCCCACTACTCTTCCCAGCCTCTGGTAACCAGCAGTGTATTTTGTATCTTCATGAGACCCACTTTTTTAGCTCCCACATATGAGGGAGAACACGCAATATTTTTCTTTCTGTGTTTGGCTAATTTCATTTAACATAGTGACCTCCAGTTCCATCCACGTTGCTGCACATGACAGATTTCATTCTTTTTTATGGCTGAATAATATCCCATTGTGTATACATACACCACATTTTCTTTATTCATTCACTGATGGACATTTAGGTTGATTCCATATCTGGGCTACTATGAATAGTGCTGTAATAAACATAGAAGTGCAGATATCTCTTGGATATATTGTTTTTCTTTCGTTTACGTATATACCTAGTAGTTGAATTGCTGGATTATATGGTAGTTCTATTTTTAGTGTTTTAGAGGAAACTCCGTACAATTTTCCATGGCGATTATATTAATTTACATTCCCACCAACAGTGTACAAGGGTTCCTCTTTCTCCGCATCCTCACCAGCATTCATGATTCCCTGTCTTTTTGATAAAAGCCATTTTAACTGGGGTGAGATGATATCTCATTGGGGTTTTGATTTGTGTTCCTCTGATGACTAGTGATGTTTACCATTTTTCATATACCTGTTGGCCATTTGTAGGTCTTCTTTTGAGAAATGTCTATTTTACTCTTTTACCCATGTTTTTTTATTTAAGCATATTATGGGGGTACAGATGTTAAGGTTACGTATGTTGCCCTTGCCCCCGCTCCCCCTCTAAATCCGAGATTCAAATATGTCCATTCTTC
>NW_012152741.1:44191-47457 GCF_000956105.1 Propithecus coquereli
AAAAAATAATTAAAAATTTTAAAAAAATAAAGTGTAGTCCTGAGAAGGGTACCAAAAGGATTCAGATCAAGTAAGTGTAGAGTGTGGGAGAATGCATCTACCCTATATCAGAGAAAGTAGCAGACTGAACAGAGCTTGCCATTTAAGTAGGAGCAAGTTGAAAAGAAAGAGGCTATTACGGAAACATAGCAAAGCAAAAAGGAAAATAAGAACATAATATGCAGACAATTTTAAAACCAACTTTAAATGGAAACACAGCCCAAGGTACAGAAGAAAATTGCCCACTAGTGCATCATCCTATGGAAGAACTTAATAACAATATTTTCTTATGCATTGGGAGATGTCTAAAATGTTCACCTGATGTTAATGATGTCTGCCTTAGAGTGGGGCATTTCAAGGTGATTTTTGTTTTTACTTTCTTCTCTGTACTCTTCTGTGTTACTTAAATTTCTTATAATGAGCCTTTGTTATCAGTACACGGGTGGCTCTTAGAACCATAGCTGTGTGCAAGATTGCTTAGGAAGAAAGACTAGGCAAAAATATAAGATGAAAAAAGAAGAGGATTAGGAGAAATCTCCAAAGAATTTTCACAGTTAATGATTGGCTATAGTAAAAGTTTCTGGCAAAATGGTAGGGATATGTTATTGAGAAAGGTAAGGCCAGGTATTCAGGATGGGAGTGACCAACTGGGTGTCAAATGTTGATGAGGGGTCAATGAGATGAGGACTGAAAAGTGTCCATTGAGTTTAGTCATCTCTTGGTTATTGGTGACCTTCGCAAGAGCATTTTTTAGCACTGCTGGATGCCCAAACCACACTGAAGTGGGTTGAGAAGTGTATGAACAGTGAGGAAATGAGAACAGTGTCACATAGAACACATAAAACACGTACATGTGTTTTAATACTCATGAGATGGAGCCAGTAGATAAAGTTTGAAAATACAACAGCACCAGTGGATAATCAATAGAGTGAGATACTGGCAATGCAGTTAGGACAATAAAAGCATAAGTTGTAGGTTAATGTTACAAGAAGAGGGAAAGAAGAGATGTTCAGTTCAAATGCAAATAGGTTTTTAGATTTTGCAGTGGAAAGTTGAGTTTGTTCCCAACTGAGAGTTTCTATTTTCTCTGTGAAGGAGGAGGCAAGGTCATTTGCTGAGTTTGATGGGGGAGGAGGTGGAGTGAGAGTTTCGTTGACGATGAAAAATGGAATTGATAAGAGAAACAGTATAAGATCAATGCACAATTCAGAGGGTCCATTTGACATTAGTCTCCTTTTATCAATAGTGGCAACATTCTGCCACATTATGCAAAATTCTCTGGTTGTTCTTGGCAGCCAAGTGCAAGCAGGGAGGGAACATATTTATCAGTGGTTGGGATTTGTTCTTTTTTATTGCAAAGAAAAGTCAAGGAGGAAATAAAATTGGGAGTATTTACAGGACAGTCATTGAAAACATGAGCCATACATTCTTACTTGGATGGGAAAAACAGACACAGCAGAGAGATAAAGAATGGGTCAAAGTAGACAAGTTAGTTCACCTGACAATCCCAATGAAGTCTAAGAGGAGGTGGAGTGAAAGCTTTGGTGTATCAAGCTGTAAGGAGATAAGGCTTTGGTCAGAGCAGGATATTTGAACAGGAAGTTTCTGAGGTGGAGAAGTTTCACTTTGTGATAAAATCCAGGATGTGACTGTACGCACATGGGACTGAGATGAGTGTAGAAAAAAGACATTAGAGATGAGGTCATGGAAAGGAGAGGCCAAGTTGTTGGATAGGATTAATATTAAATTTATCCAGGATGATGGGAGGAGTTGAGATAAAGAGGGCTGTTAACCAAGTGCCAAGGTAATAAATGAAAGAAGGGATATGTCTAATAGGTTTGTAGGTGACAGTGATAAAGAGTGATAAAGCCAAATGACATGAGCCTCAAAGGAGCATGACTTTTCATGATAGAAAGTATTGGTTGGCAGTAGCACAATGACACCATGTTTATGTCTGCACCCTTATATATCAGGGCAGTATGAGAATGAGTAGGCTCACTGCAGAGGACTGAATTAAAAGCAGTGTGATTGGGGGTTACCCAGAGTCAAGTTAAGGCAGGAAGAGCAGAGGATATTCAGAGAAATTGAGAATGTATGAGAGTTGCACATTACAGAGTGGGAGTTTTGGGAAGTATGTTATAAGGATCTGAAAGAGCAAGGAGGAGTGGAGTGTGGTCCATGAGGTAGAGGAAGCCAGAGCATTAGGGAGAAAGGAAAAAATAAAGTGTATTGATCTAGGCAGTGATCAAGGAAAATGGGCATTGGAGGCAGCGTAGAATTAGCTGGGTCACGAGGTTGTCAAAGTGGTAAGTTCTGACCATAGGATAATGGACTCTAACACTCTCGGAATTCTGTTGCAGACAAGTGGATAGACTTCAAAGCCAGCGTGATAGACCATGTATTTCTGGGCCTAGAGACTTCAAGGACCCTCACACTGTAAAAGTAGATGCAGTGGTGTTCCCTAGTGCTCAGGAATCTCTGAGTCTTGGGTAGTAGAGACAATGCCGTACATACACAGTCGGGTAAGTATCTAATTGGTGGTGAGTTGTGGGGCTATGGATGGGGATCGTTGTTGACAAGCGCATGGCCCTGGGAGTTGAGCATGGAGTTAGTGGTAGAAATGTTACAAGGAATAACTGTAGGTTCAGAGAGTTTAAATGATTTGCCAAGGACACAGCTGGCAAGTGGCAGAGCTGAGACTCAAAATCAGATTTGTGCCTGTGAATCTGTATTTCAAAACAAAAAGTTTTCTTTAAAAGGTTTAAAAAATCAGATCTATGTACTTCTGAACCATTATGCTATCTTTTCAGACAGGAAGGAATGCCTACAAAAGAAAATGTATCAAACTGCCTTGAATGGTTTCACTCCCAAATCTAAATACTAGAATATAGCGAAGAAATTTCTAGTGCATGGACAATGGAGTCCTCCAAAAAAATAAAAAAATAAAAATCGACAGGCTGCCAGCAAGGAGTTGTGTCACCAGAATACCCTCAAGCCTTGAGAACAAGGTCTTTTGTATGACCTCACCCAGCATGGCAGGCAGTCCCAGCTCCTCTGAAAATGCCAGTCTTTAGGAGAAAGATGCCAGCTCCAGCCAGGGGTGGACTGATACAGTCATACAATCCCCTGGGATCAGTCGTCTCCAGTGTTCATCCCAGGATTGTCCCTGAAGGACAAGGACAAGGGAAATCTGCCAGGAGGAAGAATCTAGGGAATCCAGATTTGCT
>NW_012152741.1:48377-50712 GCF_000956105.1 Propithecus coquereli
GATCCTCCTGCCTCAGCCTCCCGAGTAGCTGGGACTACAGGCATGCGCCACCATGCCCGGCTAATTTTTTATATATATATTTTTAGTTGTCCAGCTAATTTCTTTGTATTTTTTTGAGTAGAGACGGGGTCTCGCTCTTGCTCAGGCTGGTCTCGAACTCCTGTGCTCAAAACCATCCACCTGCCTCAGCCTCCCAGTGTGCTAGGATTACAGATGTGAGCCACCGCGCCCAGCCCCTCCCTCCCTCCCTTCCTTCCTTCCTTCCTTCCTTCTCTTCCTTCCTTCCTTCTCTTCCTTCCTTCTTTTCCCTCTCTTTCCTTTCTTCTCCCTTCCTTCCCTTCCCTTCCCTCCCTTCCCTCTCTTCTCTCCCTTCGCCTCTTCCCTCTCTTCCCCCTTTCCCGCTTCCCCCTTCCCCCCTTCCTCCCTTCCTCTCTCACTCTCGCTTCTCCTCCTCCTCCTTCTTTTCTTTCTTTCTTCATCTTCCTTTCTTTTTAAGAGATGAGGTCTCGCTGTGTCGCCCAGGCTAGATTCGAACTCCTGCACTCAAGCGATCCTCCTGCTTCAGCCTCTCAAGTAGCTGGGACTACAGACATGCGCCACTGTGCTCAGCTTTAGACTTTAAACATTTTTAATGAATTTTATCTATTTTTGAATTTTATGTTGTGAAATTTATACCAGTTGTGTCTACAGTAGTTGATTTATTGTCATTGCTATGGAGTTTTCCCTCTCATAATGCACTTTTTTGTTGTAGTTAAAAAGAGACATTTTTCAAAGTAACAGGGCTTTTAAAAGTCATTGATATGGAAGAAGAACTAGCAACTATTAACTTCTGATTTGCTAGAGCAACTTTACAAGTAATTATTTAAATTCTTTAGTAACATGGATATATCAATTGCAACATTATTACCAGAACAAACATTTATCAAATAAGACAGCCAATCAGTATTTTAGGTTTCTTTTGGAAACTATTTTCACAGGACATGGCAACAATTTCTCAAGTTTTTGGAATCTTACAAGATCCTGTTGTGCAAATGATATTCCCAAGGCTAGATTTACATGAAGAAAGAATGTAACAATTGATAACAACTATTCAATACACAGAAGTCTATTTTGCACAGAGGAAAAAAATTATATCTTCTGTGAATGTTTTCAACCTAACACTTTAACAAATCAGATTCTTTTAAATAGTTTGGGATGAAGAATGGTAACTCTCTGTAGCTACAGAAGGAAGAGGACAGCTACATCTATTTTTGAAACTCTTTTTATAAAAATAATCTTTTTATTATAAAATAAAACATAGATATAGAAAACCACATGCATCAAATGTGTGGCTCAAGGAATTATTAAATGCGAAAACGAAGGTATGAAATAAAACTTTGCCAGTCACCCAGGAAGCCCCTTCTATGTGCCACATCCCAATCACAGATTCCCCTGCCCCTAGTGAGTAACTACTATCCTGACTTTTATGCTAATTAATTCCTTGTAATTTTTTGTAGTTTTATTACCCCACTGTGAAACCCTAGACATGATAGTTGAATATTGCCCACAAATCTATAGATCTTCCTTCATCTTTTTTACTTTTTGACCATTTATAATTTACACTAATAATACTACCAGTACAGTTACTGGGGACATTAAAACATTTTTTGACATATGATCTTCCCATTCTCCATTCTTCTTCACTAACAATTTTTAAAAATAATCATACAATACTTACATTGTCAGAGCACATAGCCTACATAATATAGTCCCTCCCTCTTAACCCATGTTGATTCTTAGTTCTACAATAATTACACATTTAATGCTCACAACAAGTCCTATGCTGATTATAGACATACATCCGGTTATCTGTAGCAGGTTATCTGGGCCTGGTTCTCTGGTAGATTCTTCAGGAAGGGCCGGTGGGAAAATATTCTCTAAGTTCTTGCATATTGATGAGTTTTTCCGTGTCATTTATACTTGAAAGTCAGTTTTTCTAGATATAAAATTCTAAGCTCACACTTTCTTTCCTTAACTATATTAAATATGTGACCTTGTTTTCTTCTGGTATAAAATATTTTTGTTGAAGAGCCTAAGGGTAATCTAAATTTTTTACCCTTGTAAATCACAAATTCTTTTTTCCCTAAATGCCCAAAATATTTTCCCTTAAGAAAAAAGGTCTATGGCCAGGCGCAGTGGCTCACGCCTGTAATCCTAGCACTCTGGGAGGCCGAGGCGGGAGGATTGCTCGAGGTCAGGAGTTTGAGATCAGTCTGAGCAAGAGCGAGACCCTGTCTCTACTAAAAATAGAAAGAAATTATCTGGACAACTAAAAATATATAGAAAAAATTAGCCA
>NW_012152741.1:58237-69607 GCF_000956105.1 Propithecus coquereli
GTTCCTTCTTGCCTTTAGATTTTCATTTGGATAATGACACGCCCTGTTTAGTCTCTGAGCCAGTAGGTGGTGTTTGTGGGTGAGATTCGACCACACCCTTTATGATGAATCAGTAGATGCAGTAAAAGGGTGTGCAGGATGACCTCCCTGTCAGTAGGTGGCACTTGCAGGCAGGAGGGAGCTGCGGTGCTGTTTTTGGGTCCTGTAGCTAGCTCTTATTCCTCTAGAGAGGCCCTCTTGTGCCTCGGATGGTGGATGGGGCCCTGGGATTTCGAGGTGTGTCCTTCTTCTCCGCCTCAGTGGGAGGAGTGAGTCTGGGTGGGGCTGGGCTGGGTAAGCCTGGCCTCAGGCTCCACAACTGCTGTCAGCAGGGGTCAAAGGTCTGCTCTTTGTTTCTGTGCAAAGCTGCCTGGAGGGGCTGAAATGGCTCCACTCAGCTGAAAGTCTGGGGTTGGGGGTTCAGGCTATCCAAGACCCGCACTCTGGAGCAGGTCTCACTCCCCTCCACTCTCCCCCTCTCCGTGGCCTCTCCTGGGCCTCTGCCAGCAAGCAAGACCTCAGGCCAATGGATCTCCCCTGGCTGTGACGTGGGCTGGGAGGTTCCCTACCCAGGATCGTAGCCTGTGCTGTCCTTATTCTCCACCTCAGTGAGGGCAGGACCGAGAGTCAGTCTGGGTAGGGCTGGGTTGGGTAAGCCTGCCCTCAGGCTCCACAACTGCTGTCAGCAGGGGTCAAAGGTCTGCTCTTTGTTCCTGTGCAGAGCTGCCAGGAGGGGCTGAAATGGCTCCACTCAGCTGAAAGTCTGGGCTTGGGGGGTGGGGTTGTCCAAGACCCGCACTCTGGAGCAGGTCTCGCTCCCCTCCACTCTCCCCCTCTCCGTTTCCTCTCCCAGGCCTCTGCCAGCAAGCGGGACCTCAGGCCGATGGATCTCCCCTGGCTGTGGCGTGGGCTGGAAGGTTCCCTACCCAGGATTGCAGCCTCAGCTGGGTGCACAGCCCTCTTTTGGGAGGAGGGTTGCCACTGCACATGCTGATCTGCCCCTGAAGGCGCACATTTCTCAGTAGGCTCTTTCACAGGTCTCTCTTCTGTGCCCCGGGGCAGTGCGATCCTGACCTGGGTGTTTGGGGTCTGGTCTGCAGGTCTGTCCCCTGGACCCTGGAGATCAGTCCCTGACCCTGCCAGGGGGAGGGGTGCTGGTCTTGAATCACCTACAGGGTGCCCAAGCTGGATTGATTTCACTCCACCTCGGGATTTGCCCCACTCTCCTGGAGTCCCCAGGCAAGTAGCACCTGGGATGGCTGGTGGGTAGGGAACTCGCAGTCTGAGTACCCCTCAGTCTGCTGTAGGGCCCCAAAAGAAAATGTCCCATTCCTTGGAGATGCCTCCGTGTGATGGCTAAATTGTCTCTCTGGGCACCCACGGGTAGGGAGGGGGAAGAAGAGAATGGAGCACTATGGCGTCTGCCAATAGGCTCGGGTCTGTGCTCGGGGAGGTGCCCCGAGGGGGCTAGGAGTCCGGGGCTGAGTCCTCAAGAGGCCACTGCTCACTGGCGGCAGCCATCTTTGGGCTGGTGTCAGCAGGTTTCTTCAACTGCTCAGGAGCCCACCAGCAGTCCGAGATGCAAGGGAGGGGGAAGTTAACTGCTCCACCTACCCTTGTCGCTCATCTCCAAGCCTCTCGGGACCTTTCTCCTTCTGGGTTCTCCTCTGCAACGTCTTCCCGTGGAGTCTCCTGTAGTTTCAGGCACCCTTCCTTCCGATCCATGTTTCTCTGCTAGTTTATTTTTTTCTCTTTCTTCTAAAATTCGTCTTTTTTGCTGAGACATTCTGACTGGTGGCTTTTCACGTCCACCGTCTTGGCTCCTCCGTCTCTTTTAACCATTTTTAAATTGGGTTATTTGGTTATTTTCTAAAAAGTTGTTTGATTTCCTTATATATTCTGGTTATTAATCCTTGTCAGATGGATAGTTGGCAATTTTTTCTCCAATTTTGTGGGTTGTCGCTTCACTTTGTTGATTGTTACCTTTGCCGTGCAGAAGCTTTTTAGCTTGATATAATCCCAATTATTTATTTTTGCTTTTGTCACTGGCATGTTCCCATCAACATATAAGAGTGGATTAATAATATGTGGTATATGTATACAGTGGAGTACTACTCAGCTACAAAAAACAGTGGTGAACTAACACTTCTTGTATTATCCTGGATGGAGCTGGAACCCATTCTTCTAAGTGAAGTATCAGAAGAATGGAAAAACAAGCACCACATGTACTCACCATCAAATTGGTATTAATTGATCAACACTTATGTGCACATAAGGAAGTAATATTCATTGAGTGTAGGGCAGATGGAAGAGGGAGGGGGGGATAGGTATATTCATTCCTAATGGATCTGGTGCACACTGTCTGGGTGATGGACATGCTTGTTGCTCTGACTCGAGTGGTGCAAAGGCAATATATATAACCTAAATATTTGTACCCCTGTAATATTCTGAAATTTTAAAAAAGATATTTTCTAATTTCTCTGGTGAGTTCTTCTTTGATCCATTGGGTGTTTACAGGTGAGTTGTTTAACTTACATGTATTTGGGAACTTTCTAGTTTTCCTTCTGCTGGTGATTTCTATTTTCATTCCACTGTGATCAGAAAAGATACTTTGTATGATTTAAATATTTTTATATTTATTGAGACTTGTTTTGTGGCTTAACATATGGTCTGTCCTGGAGAATGTTCCATGTAAACTTGAGAAAAAATGTATATTCTGCCATTTTTGGGTGAGTTTTCTGTATATGTCTGTTAGATCTAATTGTTTGTAGTGTGTACAAGTACTCTATATATTTTTTTATTTCAGCATATTATGGGGGTACAGATGTTTAGGTTACGTATGTTGCCCTTCCCCCCCTCCCCCCCTAAGTCTGAGTACTCTATTTTTTAATTGATCTTCTCTGTGGTGGTTTTATCTATACTGAGAGAGTGGTACTGAAGTCTCCTACTATTATTGTAGATCTGTCTATTTCTCCATTCAATTCTGTCAATGTTTGCTTTATGTATTTAGGAGATCTGATGTTTGATGAATATATACTTGTTCTACTTCTTAGTGCATTGACTTTATCATTATATAATGTCCTTCTTTGTCTCTTGTACCAGTTAGTGCTTCAGTGTCTATTTTGTCTTATATTTGTATAGCCACCTCTGCTCTCTTTTGGTTTCTCTTTGCATGAAATCTTTTTAAAAAAAATTTATAGTAAGAGCACTTTACATGAGATCTACTCTCTTAACAAATTTTTAAGTGTACAATACACTATTGTGAACTATAGGCACAGTGTTGTATGGTATACCTGTACAACTTATTCATCTGGCATAACTGACCCATTTTCCCTTTTTTCCAGCCCCTGGAAACCACCATTCTAGTCCCTGCTTCTATTAGTTTGATTATTATAGATACCTCATATAAGTGGACTCATACAGTATTGGTCTTTCTATGACTAAGTTATTTCACTTAGCATAATGTCCACAAGGTTCATCCATGTTGTCATACATGACAGGATTTCCTCCTTTTAAAAGGCTGAGTAATATTCTATGATGTGTCTATACCACATTTAATTTGTTTATTCATCCATGATGGAAATTCAGGTTGTTTCCATATCTTGGCTATTGTGCATAATGCAACAATGAACATAGAAATGCAAATATATATATATTTTTTTGAGATAGAGTCTCTCTCTGTCACCCTGGGTAGAGTGCAGTGGCATTGTAGCTCACTGTAATCTGAAACTCCTGGGCTTAAGCGATCCTTTTGCCTCGGCTTCCCCCGTAGCTGGGACCACAGGCACATGTCACGACACCCAGCTAATTTTTCTATTTTTAGTAGAGATGGGGTCTCTCTTGCTCAGGCTGGTCTCAAACTTCTGACCTCAAGCAATCCTCCCAACTCGACTTCCCAGAGTGCTAGTATTACAGGTGTGAGCCACTGCACCTGGCTGCAGATATCTCTTTGAATTCTTGATTTCAATTCTTTTGGATAAATAACTACAAATGGAATTGCTGAGTTATATGGTAGTTCCATTTTTACCATAAGTATGTTTGTTGTGGGCTTTTTATTATGGCGTTTATTATGTTGAGGTAGTTTTCTGCTATTCTTAGTTTGCTAAGAAATTTTATCATAAAAATGTGTAGAATTTTCTTAAATGCTTTTTATCCATTGATTGAGATGATTGTGTGATTTTGTGCTTTATTCTGTTAATGAGGTGTATCATATTAATTGATTTTCATCTGTTCGACCATCCTTGCATCCCAGGGATAAATCCCACTTGGTCATAGTATATAAGCCTTTTAATGTGATGTTGGATTCAGTTTTTTAGTATTTTATTGAGGATTTTTGCATCTATATTCATCAGGAGTATTGGCCTATAGTTTCCTTTTCTTGTGGTGTCTTAGTCTGATTTAATATCAGGGTAATGTTGGCCTCATAAAATGAGCTTGAAGTGTTCCCTCTCCTTCAATTTTTGGAAGAATTTGAGAAGGAATGGGATTAATTCTTTTTAAAATGCTATTGGAATTCACCAGTGAAGCCATGTGGTCCTGGGCTTTTCTTTGTTGTGAGGTTTTTGATTACTGATTCAATGTCCTTACTAGTTATAGGTCTGCTCATATTTTCTATTTCTTCATGATTTAGTCTCAGTAGGTTGCATATTTCTAGGAATATATCCCTTTCTTCTAGGTTATCCCGTTTTCTGGCATATAATTGTTCACAGCTGTTGCTCATGATCCTTTTTATTTCTGTTGTATCAGTGGTAATGTCTCTTCTTTTATTTCTGATTTTATATATTTGAATCTTCTGTCATGTTTTCTTTTTTTATTTCATTTTATTGCAATATATTATGGGGATACAAATGTTTAGGTTACCTATATTGCCTTTGCCCCACTCGAATCAGAGCTTCAAGTGTGTCCATCCCCCAGACGGTGTACACTGCACACATTCAGTGTGAATATTCTCATCCCTTCCTCCTCTGTACCCATTAGGTGTGTTTATACCCATCCCCTCCACCCCCTCCCACTTGCCCGACAATGAATGTTACTACTATATGTGCACTTAAGTGTTGGTCAGTTAATTCAGTTAATACCAATTTCATGGTGAGTACATATAGTGCATGTTTTTCCATTTTTGGGATACTTCACTTAGTAGAATGGGCTTCGGCTCTATGCAGGATATACAAGAGGTGCTAGACCACCATTGTTTTTTGTGGCTGAGTAGCACTCCATGGTATACATATACCACCCTTTATTAATCCACTCACGTATTGATGGGGACTTGGGTTGTTTCCACATCTTTGCAATTGTGAATTGTGCTCTTATAAACATTTGAGTGCAGATGTCTTTTTTATAGAATGCCTTTTGTTGCTTTGGGTAGATGCCCAGTAATGGGATTGCTGCATCAAATGGTAGTTCTACTTATAGCTCTTTGAGGTATCTCCATATTGCTTTCCAGAGGTTGTACTAGTTTGCAGTCCCACCAGCAGTGTATGAGTGTTCCTATCTCTCCACATCCACACCAACATTAATTATTTTTAGACTTTTAGATAAAGGCCATTCTCACTGGAGATGTGATATCTCATTGAGTTTTGATTTGCATTTCCCTGATGATTAGAGATGTTGAGCATTTTCTCATGTTTGTTGGCCATTAGTCTATCTTCTTTTGAAGTTTCTGTTCATGTTCTCTTCACACTTTTTGATAGGGTTATTTGATTTTTTCTTGCTGATTTTCCTGAGTTCTATATAGATGCCAGTTATCAGCCCTTTATTGGATGCCTACCATGAAGATATTTTCTCCCATTCTGTAGGTTGTCTGTTTGCTCTCGTGATAGTTTCCTTGGCTGTGCAGAAGCTTTTTAATTTGACCAGGTCCCATTTATTTATTTTTGTTGTTGCTGTGATGGCCTTTGGGGTCTTCTTCATAAATTCTTTCCCTAGGCCAATGTCTGTAAGAGTTTTTCCAACATTTTCTTCTAGAATTCTTATAGTTTCATGCCTTAGGTTTCAGTCTGTTATCCACCGTGAATTGATTTTTGTGAGAGGTGAAAGGTGCACATCCTGTCTCAGTATTCTACATGTGGCTATTCAATTTTCCCAATACCATTTATTGAATAAGGATTCTTTTTCCCAGTGTATGTTTTTGTCTGCTTCATCAAAGATCAGATGGCTATACGAGGATGGTTTTATATCGGGTTCTCAGTTCTGTTCCATTGGTCTGTGTCTCTGTTCTTGTGCCAGTACCATGCTTTTTTAGTTACTATAGACTTGTAGTATAGCTTGAAGTCTGGTAAACTAATGCCTCCCAATTTGTTCTTTTTGCTTAAGATTTCTTTTGCTATACGGGATCTTCTCCGGTTCCATACGAAGTGTAGAATTATTTTTTTCTAGATCTGTGAAAAATGATGTTGCTATTTTAATAAGGATTGCATTCAATCTGTAGATCACTTTGGGTAGTATGGACATTTTAACAATGTTGATTCTGCCGACCCATGAGCATGGTATGGTTTTCTACTTGTTTATGTCCTCTGCTATTTCCTTCCTCAGTGTTTTGTAGTTTTCCCTCTAGAGGGCTTTTACCTCCTTAGTTAAATATATTCTGTCATTTTTTCTTAGTCAATTTTGTTTATATTTTTAAAAAATCGAGTCAGTTTTGTTGAATTTTTCTATTATTTTTCCCTTTCTATTTTGTTTAGTTTTGCTCCAACCATTGTTATTTTTTTCCTTCTGTCAACTTTGTGCTTAGTTTGTTCTTCTTTTTCTAGCTCCTTGAATTGTAAATTTAAGTTGTTTATTTGAGATATTTCTTCCTTTTTAATGTAGGCATTTCTTCCTATAAACTTCCCTCTTAGGACTGCTTTTGCTGCATTTCATAAGTTTTGGTATGTTTTGTTTTCATTTTCATTTGTCTTGTGGTATTTTCTCATTTCCTTTTCGATTTCTTTGACCCAATGGTTGTTCCAAGACTGTGCTATTTAATTTCCATCTATTTGTAAATTTTCAGTTTTCCTTCTGCTATTGATTCCTAGTTTCATTCCACAGTCATCAGAAAAGTTACCAGGTATGCTTTTAATTTTAAATTTGCTAAAAAAATATTTTTTGACCTACCATGTGATACATCCTAGAGAATAGAGAATCTTTTCATGTGCACTTGAGAAAAATGTGTATGCTGCTTTTGCTGAGTGGAATATTCTGTATATGTGTCTTAGGTCCATTTCATCTATGGCATTATTCAAGTCTGTTTCTTTTTGATCTTTTGTCTGGATGTTCTATCCATTATTGAAAGTGAGGTATTGAAATATCTTACTATTTTTGTACTGCTGTCTATTTCTCCCTTCAGTTTTGTTACTGTTTGCTTTATATATTTAAGTGAACTGATGTTGGGAGCATATATATTTGTAATTGTTATATCTTCCTGGAGAATTAGCCTTTCTACAATATCATTATATAATGTCCTTTTTATTACTTGTGACAATTTTTTTTTTTTTTTGAGACAGAGTCTCACTCTGTCACCCTGGGTAGAGTTCAGGGGCATCATTGTAGCTCACTGCAATATCAAACTCCTGGGCTGAAATGTTCCTCAGCCTCCTGAGTAGCTGGGACTGCAGGTCCAATTCACCACACTCAGCTAATTTTTTCTATTTTTGGTAGAAACAGGGTCTTGCTCTTGCTCAGGCTGGTCTCAAACTCCTGATCTTAAGTGATCCTCCTGCCTCGGCCTTCTAGAGTGCTAGGATTACAGATGTTGGCCACCACACCTGGCCTTGTGACAGTTTTTGACTTAAATTGTAATGTCTGATATGAGTATTGGCACTCATTCTTTCTTTTGTTTACTATTAAATATTTGCATAGAATACTTTTTTCCATGCCTTCACTTTCAGCCTCTGTGCGTCCTTAAAACTATACTGAGTTTCTTGTAGATAGGATATAGTTTGATCTTTTCTATTTTTGTCTGTTCAGTCACAGATGGATATATGTATCTTTTCATTGGGAAGTTTAATTCATTTATATTTAAAGTAATTATTGATAGGGAAGAATTTACTATTTCCATTTTGTTAATTATTTTTTGTTAGTCTCGTAGTACTTTTTTTTAATTTCAGCATATTATGGGGGTACAGATGTTTAGGTTACATATGTTGCCCTTGCCCCCCCAATCTTGTAGTACTTTTGTCTTTTCTTCTCTTGTGTTCCTTTATGTTTTGATGATGTTTTGTATTCATATGATTTGATTCCTTTTTCTTTTGTGTATCTTCTAAAGGTGTTTTTGTTGTTGTTACCTTGGAGCTTATATAAAGAATCTTATGATTATAACAGCCTATTTGAAGCTGATAACAACCTAAATTCAGTTGCATACAAATACACTGCATCTTAACTTCTCCACCCCCACACACTTTACGTTATTATTGTGAAGTTTTCCATCTATTCACATTACCTTTTAATATATTTTTATTTATAGCTATTTTTGTATTTTAATCCTTCAACTCTTATACTGAATTAAAAGTGATTTACCCACCACCATTAAAGTAAGACAATATTCTGTATTTGTCAATATATTTACCTTTATCAATGAATTTCATACTTTCTTATGCTATCATGTTTATGTTTAGCATTCTTTTGTTTCAAATTAAAGAATTCTATTCACCATTTCTTGTAAGACAGGTCTAGTGCCTATGAACTCCCTTAGCTTTTTTCTGAAAAAGTCTTTATTTCTCCTTCATTTTTCAAGGACTGTGATGCTGGATATAATATTCTTGGTTGGTAGGTTTTTTTTCTTTCAACACTTTGAATATATCATCCCACTCCTTTCTGGACTGCAAGGTTTTTCTTTTTTATTGTTAACTTTATTTGTTATTATTAATTAACAAATTATAATTGTATATATTTATGGGGTACAATGTGGTGTTATCATATACGTATATAATGTGAACTGATTAAATCAAGTCAATTAACATATATATCACTTCACATAGTTACCATTTTTTGTGGTGAGAAAATTTCAATTTACTCTCTTAGCAATTTTGAAGTATAGAATACATTATATTATACATTATTAACTATAGTCACCATGCTGTGCAGTAGATCCCAAAAAAGTGTTCCTCCTATCTAACTGAAATTTTGTTGCCATTGCCAACATCTCCCTGTTCCCTCTAACCCCCAGCCTGAGGTAACCACTATTCTTCCTTCTGCTTCTTATAAGTTTGACTTTTTTAGATTCCACATATAAGTAAGATCATGTAGTACTTGTCTTTCAGTACCTGGCATATTTCAGTTAGCATAATGTCCTCCAGGTTCATCCCTGTTGTCACAAATGGCAGAATTTCCTTCTTTTAAAAGGCTAAATAATATTCCTTTATATTTACCACATTTTCTTTATCCATTCATCCATTGATTGACATTTAGGTTTATTCCATATCTTGGCTGTTGTGAATAATGCTGCAATGAATATGGTAGTCCAGATGTCTCTTCAATATACTGATTTCAAATTCTTTGGATATATACCCAGAAGTGAGATTGCTAGATCATATGGTAGTTCTATTTTTAGTTTTTTGATGAACCTACATACAGTTTTCCACAATGACTCTACTAATTTACACTCCCACCAACAGAGTACAAAGGTTCTTTTTTCTCTACATTCTCATCAACACTTTTTATCTTTCATCTTTTTAATAGTAGCCTTTCTGACAGGTGTGAGGTGATATCTCATTCTGGTTTTAATTAGTATTTCCCTAATGATTAGTGATTTTTAGCATTTTATCACATATCTTGGCCATTTGTATGTCTCCTTTTGAGAAATGTCTATTACAGTTCTTTGCCCATTTTTTTAAAGCATGTCATAAAGGATTTTTTTTTCAGGGTATTATGAGGGTACAAACATTATGGTTACACTTTATGTCTTTGCCTCACCCAAGCGAGGGTTAAAGGCATGCCCTTCCCCCCTACAATGCTCCCCGTGTCCTTTAGTCGCGGGTTTACCCCCCCATCCCCCTAGTCCCTGGAGAGTATTACTGCCATGTGATCACCCTAGTGTTGATCAGTTAGTACCAATTTGATGGTGAGTACAAGTGGTGCCCATTCTTCCGATCTTGTGGGCTTTGCCCATTTTTAATTGGGTTGTTTATTGCTATTGATTTCTTTGAGTTCTCTATATATTTTGAATATTAACCCCTTATCGGATGCATGGTTCAACAATATTTTCTCACATTCCATAGGCTGTCTCTTCACTCTGTTAATTGTTTCCTTTGTTGTGCAGCTTTTTAGTTTGATGCAATCCCACTTGCCTATTTTTACTTTTGCTGCCTGTGCTTTTGTGGTCATATCTAAAAATCATTGCCCAGATTAGTGTTGTGTAGATTTTCTTCTGTTTTCTCCTAGCATTTTTGCAGCTTCAGGTCTTATGTTTAAGTCTTTAATATGTTTTGACTTGATTTTTGTATATGGTGTGAGATAAGCGTCCAATTTTGTTCTTTCAAGTGTGATATCCTGTTTTCCCAACACCATTTATTGAAGAGACTGTCATTTTCCTATTGTGTGTTCTTGACACCTTTACCAGAACTCAATTGATTATAAATATGTGAGTTTATTTCTGGGCTCTCTATTCTGTTCCATTTGTCAATTTGTCTATTTTTATGTCAATACCATGTTGTTTTTATTACTATAGCTTGTAGTATAGTTTGAATACAAGTAGTGTGATGCTTCAAACTTTGTTCTTTTTGCTCAAGACTGCCTTGGCTATTCAGGGTCTCTCATGGTTCCATATAAATTTTGGACGTTATATGTAAGATTTAAATTATATATTATTTATGATTTCATATATATTAATAGAAAAACCTAAAGACTCCACCAAATAACAGGTCTTCAAGGTAACTACTGAAAAATTCTACTAATGGTCTTATAGAGGTATGTGACAATTTGCTTTTCTCTTATTTCTTTCAAGTTTTTCTTTTTGTCTTTGACTTTGACAATTTGATTCTAATGTGTCTGTGTGTGTATTTTTTTTAGTTCATTTTTTTGGCATCTTTTGAGTTTCTCATAACTGGACGTCAACTTCCTTTTCAAGACTTGGGAAGTTTTCACCCATTCTTTATTTAAATAAGCTTTTGGGTTCTTTTTCTGTTCTCCTTTCAATACTCCTATAATGTGTATATTGGTCCACTTGATGGTGTCCCAGAAGTCCATTAAACTTTCTTTTTTTTTTCTTTTATTTCAACATATTATGGGAGTACAGATGTTTAGGTTACGTTATGTTGCCCTTGGTCCCCCCCCCCAAGTCCGAGTTTCAAATATGTCCATCCTTCGGGTGGTGCTCATTGCACTCCTTGTGTATACAAATACCCGTCCCCCCCTCCC
>NW_012152741.1:70427-89811 GCF_000956105.1 Propithecus coquereli
GGAGGCTGAGGCAGGAGGATTGCTTGAGCCCAGGAGTTTGAGGTTGCTGTGAGCTAGGCTGATGCCACAGCACTCTAGCCCAGGTGACAGAGCAAGACTGTCTAAAAAAAAAAGATTTCATATTTTGTTTGAAACATCTTTGTATGATTCTACATTTACCTTGTCCCTTTGTATTGGTGTGTGTGCATTAGACAAAGCAGGCACCTCTGCCAATTTTCAAGAACTGCTCTTATGTATGAGCAGACCCCTACCAATCAGCATAGCCAAAGATTTGGGAAACCCCTACCAATTCTTTCCGTCCCCAAGGAGCACCAGGCAGCCATAGTTTTCTTTTGCTCATTCTGTGCTAAGCCAGGAGAGAAGGGAAGCTCTTGCATCTACCAGCCCCGGCCACCATCTCTGTTTTCCCTCAACAGCTAGTCTGTGCTGGATCTGTCAGAGATACAAGAATGGCAAGACAGTAGCTAGAATTCTTGGGGAAACATTTGGAAAATCTGGGATCCTGCAAATGCAAACCAAACCTTCCTTCTCCTGGGAGAACCTGGGAGGTAGAAGGTCTCTTTCTGATTGTATGACAGTGTGACAGGGTAGGGATGCTTGTGATAGGGTGTCCCAAGTGTCCCTACTGACTTTGGTGAGTCTGGTTTCATATTCATTCAGGATACAAGAGCCTTCAGTTACTATCTGGATTGCTTAAAAAGGGAATTTGTCCATGAATTGTTGCTGAATTGGTGTATTTGTAGGAGGAAGGAGGGTCCAGGGCTTCCTACTCCACCATCTTGCTGATGTTACTCTCCTTGAAAGGTGCCTTTTTCATAGCATCCTTTTCTCTTTTTCTTTTATGGGTGCAATATCTTCCTTCTGTGTATAAGAGAATTTTACTGGAGTTTTAGAGATGACAAAAGATAATTTACCAGGCCAGAAAGGAAAATTTAAGTGGATAACAGATAATACCTCTTCTAGAGAACGTCACCATGACGTAGGATGCCTACTTACTGTCTCTCTCCTTATCCTCCAGCCTGACATTGTGTGGGAAAGATTATCTACTATCCACTGTATGGTTTTGGCTATGTACTTCCCACTTGCAGTCCAGATCTCCAGCTCTCACCTTGGCATCAGAGAAAGGAAGTCATTACTCTGTTCCCTAGTCCTAGGTCAACTGTATTTCCTGCTACAGCATAACGCTCCCCTTATCAATTTTCAGTCTAGGACATTCTAATACCTGCCTCAAAGTGGTGACCTGGTCTCCATGGCCCACACAAGGCCATCACAATAGTCAGAAGCATATTTCACAGAATGTATTGCTTTTCAAGTTAAATGACAATATTTGTAGTGGGACCAGCAATTCAGTCTCATTCATTTTTACAGTGTTTCCTCCAAGAGGAGTCAACAGCAATTTAAGCCTTCATGTCTCCTGATGTCAACTATATTTTGTGAACAAAAGCTTGGGAAAAATATGAACACACATTTCTCAAGAACAAATAATAATCTTCGGTGACAGTCCATTCCAAATCCATGTTTGTATAAAAAATTAAGTCAACGGAATCATAATACTATTAAGGTACATGCAGATTATTTCAACACACAGAACATTTAACATTTTATTCATAGTAGATACTATGAGCCCAGGAGTTTGAGGCTCCCATGAGCTATAATAATGCCACTGCACTCCAGCTTGGGCCAAAGAGTGACACCTCATCTCTAAAAATTAACCTGTGAACTATTGATTTGAGAAGAACACAATATAAAGTTGACTGGGAGCTCTGTGTAAGGTTCAGGGATTGGCCAATTCCACTATTAGACTTCCCTTTGAAGTGACTGGGTGGGGACCTGCACAATCTGCAAGGACTTCTAAGTTCAAAAAGTAGAGGCCTTTGCTCTGGGACTGTTTGATTCTTTGGAGAACCCTCTGGTACTTTGCTGGAGTGTAGATGCTTGGCTCTTGTGATTTCTACCCACAAGCATGGGGGAGGTAAAGGGAAGGTAGGGGGAGATGAACTGTTCCAACACACACTTCCAATTATTCCCTGTTTGAGGCTCTACATCTCACTCCCACTGTTAGGATGCCTTTTCTGCACCTCTCCAGAGTTTGCAAGGTAGATTAGCTCTTTCCTGGTGGATCCCCTTCCATGTATGCACTATGCCCATGCCTTTCCCTGCTTTCTCTGTTACCACCCCTCCAGCCCCTTTCTGCTTGCCAGAAAGTTGTTGAAATTTCTCCCATTGATGGGAACTCCACCAGTTTTATTTGGAGTTGTGAGTTTCTATGCTTGATTCCTTTACTCTTATTTTTTAGGGTCTTGGAACTCAGAAAAGACAAATGTATTCAATATTCTTGAATGGAAATCCAAATCTGCCAGAGATTATCTGGATGTGCCAAGTGGGTAGAACATCTGTGAACCACTAGCAATGGAAAAAGCCTGAGTTTGGGAATCTTACGGGTTTGAGTTTGAATTCTGACTCCTGACATCCTTACTCAACTCACTTATATCCATAAGCCTCAATCTTCTCCTTTGTAAAGTGGGAATAACAATGTCTAGTTGATAGAGTTGTGGGAAAATTTTCTTTGATACTATAGATAAAGCATCCAACACAAGGCTTGGCATACAGTAGCTTTCAAAAAATAGTAGTGAACACTTTTTATTTATTTATTTATTTATTTATTTATTTTTAATTTTAAAGAGATTTATTCTGAGCCAAATTTGAGGCCTATGACCCCAAGCCACACCCAAGAAACCTTGAGCAAGTGGACTCGCTGTGGTTGGGTTACCATTTTTTTTTTTTTTTTTCTAATTTATTTCAGGATATTACGGGGGTACAAACATTTTGGATACATGTTATGACTTTGCCACACCCAAACCATGATTTGGGGTGTGCTTTTTCCTCTCTACAATGCTCACCACATCCATTAGTTGTGAGTTTACCCACTCCAACCCCCTAATCCCTAGTAGTGAACGCTTTTTAATGGGAGCAAGTGGGAAATGTGATTGGAAAGATTCAAGTCAGGTTTTGGGTGGGTGGGGAACTTGAATGCCAGAATTTATTCTTGTTGACATTTAGGAGCCTTGACAGGCTTCTGAGCCAGAGAGTAATGTGATCGCAAATAATTTGTTGGATTGTTCCCTCAGTCTGGTCTGAGGGGAGGGAGCAAGAAGCCCTTGGACCAGTAGCTCTTGGGTTAAAATCTTTGTCTGCATCTGAGTTATTTGTAACTGTTGTCATAGCAATTAGTTTGACAATTGAGCTAGTGCTGCAAGCTCCTGACAGTGTGGAGTGGAGGGCAGTGGGAGAACATGCAAAATTTGGAGGAGGGGATCATCTGTGACCAGCATCTCACTTTTTTGATTTGTCTGAAGCTTGTAGCTTGAGACAAGGGTGAGAGTCCTTCAGGGAGAATTACTGGACATTGGAGACTCTCTTGTCCAATCAGGAGATTAGAGATACTTCAGATGTGAAAATAAGTAGAGAGAGAGACCTCGGCTCAAGGCCACACAGAAAGTCAGGGACAGAGACAGGATCACACTTTTTTAAAATAAAAACAACTCAGGGTCATGGAACTGAACCATAAATAAACCTGGAGAGAACCTTCGGAAATACTTCATACACCTCCCCATCAATGCGCACACGCCCTTCTTGTTGTTGTTCTTGTTCATATGAGAAACCTGGGACCCAGAGTGGTTTAGAATTAACTCAGGGTCACACAGAAATTGCGGTGCTGACTTGAGATCGGAACCCAGATGCCTTGGGCCTCCCAGGCCTGGGTACTTCCTGAGGAAGTGGCAATCTAGGATTCACAGTTCAGAGAAGCCCCTTTCTGCTGACTGCCAAGATAGGAGGGTTTCGCAGCATAATATTGATTTGACTGCCTTGGCCTTTGAGCCCTCAAATCCAACGTGTATGTGTTCGGGTAACATTTCCCCTCCTCCCACACCCTAATTTGTCTGTATGTATGTGTGTCCTCCTGCCTGCCACATCGCTGTTGCACAAATGGCAGCCAGCCCCACTCCACCCAAACACACCAAACACACCTGCCACATGCCTCCCCATCCCTATCACCCACAGGGGTAGGCAATTCTTTAACATTCTCTTATGTAATTCAGTCCTCCCAATTATTATTCTCTGTCTCCCAATTTAGGTGGAAACCTAGAGGACCAGAGAAAGATGTGACTGACCCAAAGTCACATAGTGAGTCAGCCTGAATCCCTCCTCCGCCAGAAAGATGGTTCTGCCCATTCTATCACACACTGATTTCTCAGCCCTCAGAGTTCCTCCAGCACTTATCTTTGTTTTAATGACCCCCTTAAACTTGTGCAATATGTTTCCTCTCTGTTCTCTGCCTTAGGTGCAGCCTAAACTTCTCCTGTCTCCTTATAGCTGATCCCTCACCAAGTTCAGTTGATTTTCTTCTTTCTGTCTGTCAAATCTACCTTCTTTCCTCATGCTCTGCCACTAACTTGCTCCAGTCTCAACATCTTTGACACAAAAAAACCTCAAGTTTACTCACTACTCGCCTGCTTCCAGCCATTCATCGCATGAATTCAGGTGTATAAATGGTTGAATGATGAATGAAATTGGGATTTGGCTCTGTGATTGTGAAGTCTTGGTTAAGAGGGCCTATGTGATATCATTTGTTGCGTGACAGTCTCCCCTCTGTCCCAGGATGTGAATTCTCTAGGAGGAAGAGTAGCTTGGGTCAGCTGATGCAGGGTGAAGTGACCCAGCAGTCCAAACCAACCAGATCTTGAGCAATGAGGTGTGGTGGACAAAAAGGTATGCATGATGGAAATTGAGGGACCTTCTGAGGTAGGTGGTATTATCTCCCCTCCCCCTTATAGGTAAGGAAACTGAGGCCCAGGGAAACTTAGGAGACTTAAGCCAAAGCCACACAGCTAAGTATGGGTGTGGTTGAACTCCAACTCTGATCAACTCCAAGTCACTTTCTACATATTCCTGGCCTCTCACAACATTCCCTTTGAACAATAGAATTGCAGTAGTTAATTAGAGTTGTGTCTCGAACCCAAGTCTTAGAGAAATAATTATAAAGGTAGAAGAGAGAGAAGAAATCATATTCCAGTCACCTATTGTGACCTTGTGCTGTGGGGTACCAAGAGGAATGGGGAGGGGCAGAGATGAAGCTTAAACATTTTTTAGCTTCTATTACCTGCACAGTTTTCCCTATACATGACCTCCTAACACTCATAGCAGCCCCTTTGTGTGGAAATTATTAATAGCCCATTTCACCTCTGAAAAAATTGAGGCTAATAGAGAGGAAGTTTATAAGTTATAAGTTTAGGCACCCAATAAGCAGGAAGGGTAAGACTTGAATAGGTATATCATACTCCACAATGGAAGGGGAAGAGAAAAGACTCAGAAGAAAATGGGAACATGTCTTCTGCAAGGAGTTGGGACAAGAGTGGCCAGGTCAAGAGGGGTGAGGCTGGCAGGAGGGACCAATGGAGGCTTCGTTTGGAAAGAAAGGATATAGTTTGGCAGTGGATGGCCCAGAGCTATAATTTCAAGCCCAGAGAAGGCACTTCCTACTAAAAATAATAATAATAGATATATGTCTATATATAGACAAAATGTTCTCATGTTAATAATATGACTCATTAAGTATATTAAAATGTTTGTCTTTGGAGGGAAGGGGAATGGGAGTGGTGTATGGCAATTCTGGAGAATAAATATTAATAAATAAAATGAAGAAATACAGAAACCAAAATAAGAGTTTTCAATAAATTAATGATTATAATATGCCTAATCTAAGGAGCATGAGTAACCTCACCCTCTGCCCAGAAGTGCCCAAATGACAAAATAAATGCCCCCTTGATCCCAAAAGTAATGCATGTTGGTTGATGAATATTTGGGAAAGAGGAGTGATGTCAGCAAGATGGCAGAATAGGAGCTTTCTACCATCATGCTTCCACAGAAGCATTGATTTTGAGAACTACCTACAGATGAGAATACCTTTGTGGGAATTCAGGAGTACAGTGGAGAAGTTCCAGCACCCACTGGAGCAAAAAATCTGAGAATAGATGCATTGAAGAGAGTAAGAAGAACAATATTACTTTATCCATGTCACGCTTTTCCTAAGGTAGCAGAACTCAGTGCAAGAGTGACTCTCTTCATCTGCAATTTCTCCTATCAGGGGAAGTAAGAACACAGTGGGTGAGACTGTCTGGCTCTCCCAGCTATGCAGGATGCTGATCAAGAGTCCCACTTCTTTCTCACCTCACCCAGATTACTAAGGTGATCATACAGATGAATGGTTGGGAGAGGTTATGAGGAGAGAAGAGAGGCCACAGACCTTACTAACAACTCCTTGGACTTCATCAGGAAGCACAACCATGAGCCTCTTGGGACACCTCACCTGCAGATATCCCAAACTGGCCATGAGAATCCCAAATGATCCATGTGTATCATCTCCCCCTCCAAGGCCAGCTCTCTAAGCACTACCCCATGGATGGCAAGTACAAATGTCTCACACGGAAAGATAACTAGACTCTGCAGGATTGAGGGAAGCCATGTAAACTTGAGCATTTCAGGGCATGATGCTAGGGAAAATAAACAGGAGACTCTCAGCACTTGGCCATGTTGCAGGATCAAGTGAAGGCATACAATCTTAAGAATTATCACCCAACAGGGAACAAGAAGTGTGGAGCAGGCACATCCAAAGCAAAGGTCTGAGAGAGCTTAAGAATTCCTAGCCAGACAGACTGATGAAGGCATTTGCTTCCCAAAGCCAGTCAGTAAAGCCTAGAAGCTGTGAATACAGCAACACAAGGCTTCAAGGAATGGGGGGGTGGGAATCAAGGAAATATGACATAACTAAAGGAGTACAATAGTATTCCAGTAACCAACCCCAAAGAAATGGAGATCTATGAATTGCCCAACAAATAATTCAAAATAATTGTTTCAAGAGTTCTATTACATGAGAACACAAGCAGACTATTCAACAATAGCAGAAAAACAATGCCTGAACAAAACAGGAAATTCAGTAAAGTGATAGAAATCATAAAAAGAACCAAACAGAAATTCTGGAGCTGAATAATACAACAAATGAAATGAAAAATGCAATATAGAGTATCGGCAGCAGACATAACCAAGCAGAAGAATGAATCTGTGAACTCAAAATAAGTCATTTGAAATTACCAAGTCAAAGGGGAAAAAGGAATGAAAAGGAATGAAGGAAGCCTACAAGAGTTATGGGGCACCAAAAAGAGAGCTAACATTTGCATTATGGAAGTTCAAGAAATAGAAGAGAGAAAAAAGGAGCAGAAAGCATACTTAAAGAAATAATGGTTGAAAAACTTCCCAAATCTAGGGAGAGATATGGGCACCTAGGTGCATGGAGTTCAAATATCTCCAATTACAGTTCAAAGAAGACTACACCAAGATACATTATAAACAAAATATTAAAAATCACAAAGAGAAACTTTTTAAAGCAGGAAAAGAAAACAGGCTTGTTACATAAAAGGGAAGCTTCATAAGGCTATCAATGAGTTTCTCAGAAGAAACCTTATGGGCCAGGAGAGAGTAGGGGAAAAAAATCTGCCAACTAAGAATACTTTATCTGGCAATCTGTCATTCAAAATGAATGAGAGATAAAGACTTTCCTAGACAAACAAAAGACGAGGGAGTTCACCACCACTAGACTGCCTTACAAGAAATGTTAAAGGGAGTTCTTCAAACTGAAAGAAAAGAATGCTAAATAGTAACATGAACATATGAAAGTATAAGACACTATGGAAAAGTAGGTACATAGTCAAATTCAGAATACTCAAATACTGTAATGGGGTTGTGTAAATCAGTTATATCTTTAGCAGAAAGGTTAAAAGACAGAACTATTAAAATAATAAAAGGTACAATAATTTGTTAAGGGATGTACAATATTAAAAGATGTAGGGGCTGCTATTACTTCCCTGAAGCAACCCGATTGCCATGGAAGCTGAAGAAACAGTGGAATGCCTTCAGGAGTTCTCTGAACTTAATAAAATGACCCTAGACCAATTGAACAGTGAGAGCAAGACCAGCTTACTGACATCATCCTAATTGTTGAAGGACACCATTTTAAGGCCTATGAAGCTGTTTTGGTTACTTGCTGTAAGTTCTTCTACTAATTCTCTTAGAAGTTTACTCTGGAACCTTTTGTGGAAATCAAAGGTGTTAGTAAAATGACTTTTGTCATTTAATTGAGTTTACATATACAGCAAAATTAATGATACAAGGAGAAGCAGCCAATGATGTATGTAAAGCAGCAGAGGTTCTACAAATGCTAAAAGATATGAAAATCCTTGAAGTCAGGAACAAAGAAAATTCAACTCCATTAGAAGAAAATACCACAGGAAAAAGTGAGGCAAAAAAGGAAGATTGCAGAAACTTCAAATGTTATCACCAAATCAATGCCATTTGCACAGTCAGAACCTGTTGAAATTGAGGTGGAGATTGCTGAAGGCACAAAGTAGAACATGAAGTGGCTTCTGCCAAACAGTCCAATATATACAGAGCACAGGTTCCTCTGATAATTCCACTCAAGCACTGTTGGTGGATATTACAGCAAGTATCATCAAGGTGATAGAAAGGGGCAAATTAAAGAAGAAGATGGCTGTGCATCTGAGCCTACAAACAAGCAGGTGGAAAGTATTGAAATTGTGGAACTTCAGCTATTACGTGTGAAGGTCTTCCTCCATTGTGAGAAATGCAACTATTCATTTAAATTATTTTACCATTTTAAGAAACATATGAAATCACACTATACTGAGAGTTTCAAATGTGAAATACGCAATAAAAGGTATCTTTGGAAGAGTCCATGGAAACAGCACCAAAATGTTACCATCTCAAAGAACGTGGAGTCCGTAGGAAGCAAAGAACTGGGAAAAAAAATTATACATGTCAATACTATGAGAAACAGTTTGGCCCATTTTGGACATTTTATGGAGCATCTTTGAAAACATAACAGGTAAAAAAAACTTTTTGGATGTCCAAATTGTCATGAAAAATTTTCTAGAAACATCACCCTCAAATGTCACCTCACTGCATGCCAAACTAGAGTGAGGGCAAAAAGGGGACGAAAGAAACTTTATGAATGCCAGGCCTGTAACAGTGTGTTTAACAACTGACATCAGTTTAAATATCACTTGGTAATACACACTGGAGATAAACTCAACAATTGTACTTTATGTCACTTTTGGTTTATGCAAGGAAATGAATTAGGGAAGCATCTCAGTGATATTCACAATATTTCATGGCATCTAGTGACCAAAGAATTTCTTTCAGCAGAAACATGTGTGCAAACTGAACCTGTGACATCAATGACTATTATAAAACAAGTTGGGAAGGTGCACATGCTACCATTGCTTTGGGTCTAGGTGGATTCAGCACAAGTGACTGGGGAACAAGTCCATCCAGATCTGCTCTAGAATACCCAAGAGCACAATTTACATGAGTAAACTTCCAGAGGAGGTCCAAGTGTGTTATCTAGAAGGGATCAAATTCAGACTGAAGAAGGTACTGAACTGCATGTAAGAGGAGCTGCATGTTGTGTGGGTAAATCAGATACCAATGGAAGTACAAACTGAGCTTCTAGAAGGAGACTTGGATCACATGACCCCTGAAATCATGAACCAAGAGGATTGAGAACCTAGCAAAACAGATGCTGCCAGGGAAGATGCCAGGGAAGATCACAAAGATGCTGAGGGTTTACAGATCAAACTAATATAGGATTCCCAAGCTAAAAAGGCAAGGAATGAGGATAGAATAGCTATGCCAGTTTTAAAATAAAATAACAAATGAATATATTTTTAAATTTACATGTGTTTTTGAACTGATTATGGGTAGTGTGACTGTCCTCAAGGTAACAGACAAGTGGACCAACATTAAACTATTTCCTGTTTTCCTGTTGTGCTGAACTGTTTCTATTGAAATAAACTGATTTCCTTCCCCCATTTAATGCTATAGAGGAAGGATCTTTCCCATAAATGAAGGGGATCTTTGGAAAGTATATTTCTGCAAACTTAAATGGATTATATTCCTATTATATAGTTGGGTATAAATTTATTTATTTTCATTGTGGTAAAGTTCTCTCTTTTCTCTTATCCAGGTTATGCCCTTCCTCAAATTTTTTCCATATTATAAAATCAAACATAAAATCATTAGAATGCAAGTTTATGTATTTTCACGCATGTTAGAAAATTGAATATATAGGAAATAAAAGCTACCTGAATAAAAACGCATTGTTAGTGTGCAGTTAAATTTTGGCTTCTGGCTTTTAGTTTGAATTAACATTCTTGCCTACCCCAGTAGTCACAGATGCCATCTCTGAAACAAAAAGAGTAGTGGTGGAAAAATTTCTAGAGTGTAAAAAAAAAAAAAAATCCATACCCATGTGCCCTTTCAAAGCCAACTGAAATTCTTTAAAGTATTTCTGGCTTTTTCAAAGTTGTGTTATAAGGAGAAATGTAGGTGATGCTACAATACTTTACATTTTTGCTTATAACGACAAACATCAATTCTTTGTCACTTAAGTTAGGTTGAGAAATTTCATTTAATAGCAGCTGAAAGACCATTTTGAATTGGGAAAATTTATTTACATTTGTGGTAAACTTTATTTTTATGAAAAGTTGCACTAGTATTTTACCACCAGATGGAAAAAAGTCAACATAATTTAAAAATTAATGTATTTAAAATAAAGTACAGAGAAAAAATGTATATAATTATCAGACTTTGTTTTGAATGGAATCCTTTCCCCCAATCCTTAAAGTCAAGATTTTGTAGTATAACTTTAAGGCCATACAAATATGAATGCTAAACTGTGGACTTAAAAGTATCTGTGTAAATATTTTTGATCAGTACTACTTAGAAAATAAAATATAACAACCACAAAGGGAAACAGAAAAATTGTGACATCATAAACATAAAATGTGGGGGAGGGATGGAGTAAAAGTATAGTTTTTATGCAATCAAAGTTAAGTTGTTATCAGATTAAACTGCCTTGTTTTAATGGTATTTTATGTAAGCCTTGTATTAACCACAAAGCAAAAACCTATAGTAAATATAAAAAAGGTGAAAAGTATACCACTACAAAGCACACCACCATGAAAAATCGTCTAATCACAAGGAAAGACAGCAAGAGAAGGAAAAAGGAATGAAGGATCTACAAAACAACCAGAAAACAGTTAACAAAATGGCAGTAGTAAGTACTTACTCATCAATAATTACCTTGAATGTAAATGGATTAAGTTCCCCAATCAAAAGACATACAGTGGCCAAATGGATAAAAAACATAACCCAATTATATACTGCCTACAAGAGACTCACTTCAACCTTTAGGACATACATAGACTCAAAGTGAAAAGAATGGAAAAAAGATATTCCACGCAAATGGAAACCAAAAGAGAGCAGGAATAGCCATACTTACAGCAGACAAATAGACTTATGGTCAAAAGCTGTACAAAGAGACAAAGCCATTATGTAATGATAACAGAGTCAATTCAGCAGGAGGATATAATAATTGTAAGTAAACATATTCACTCAACGCACAATGCACCTGAACACATAAAGCAAATATTAGCATATTTAAGGGGAGAAATAGACACCAATTCTAAAATACCAGAGGACTTTAGTATCTTGCTTTCAACAATAAATAGATCATCCAAACAGAAAATCAATGAGGAAACGTTGAACTAAAACTATATTTTAGACCAAATGGACTAACAGACATACACAAAATATTCCATCCAACAGTAGCAGAATACACATTCTTATGAAGCACACATGGAACATTCTCCAGAATAGATCCCAAGTTAGGCCCCAAAACAAGGCTTAACAAATTTAATAATATTGAAATTATATAAAGCATCATTTCTAACCACAATGGTAAAAAACTATAAATCAACAACAGAATAAATTTCAAAAAATTCAAAAATAGGTGGAAATTAAACACACTCCTTAACGAGCAAAGTGTCAAAGAAGAATTCAAAAGAAAAATTTTTAAAAATCTTTAGACAAATGAAAATGGAAACATATACCAAATTTTGATAATCCACTCATGGATTGATGGGCACTTGGGTTGTTTCCACATTCTTGCAATAAAATGACAGTGATCTAGCACCACTTACACTTTCCTGGATTAAACTTGAGCCCATTATCCAAAGTGGGGCACCACAACAGCAGCAGAACGGGATCCATTTGTACTCACCATCAAATTGGTATTAACTAAACACATAAATGCACATATCAGAACAACATCTATTGGATGCTGGGGAAGGGGGAGGGTGGCGGGAGGAGGGGGGAGGAGGGAGGAGGGGACGGGTATTTGTATACACAAGGAGTGCAATGCGCACCACCTGAAGGATGGACATATTTGAAACACGGACTTGGGGGGGGGACCAAGGGCAACACACGTAACCTAAACATCTGTACCCCATAATATGCTGAAATAAAAAAAGAAAATGGAAACACACCATGCCAAAACTCATGAGAATCAACAAAAGTAGTACTTATGTTTTCAGCCACAGACCAAATGTTGTGTCTTTATTTTAAAATATTATTAATAACTCAAAATTATTTTATCATAGGGTTTTCTCCCTTAGATATTATCTTAGTCCTTTTGAGCTGCTGTAACAAAATATCACAGAATGGGTAATTTATAAAGAACACAAATGTATTTTCTAATAGTTCTGGTGGCTGGGAATTCCAAGATCCAGGCCCCAAGCAAAAGTGTCTGGTGAGGACCTGCTCCATCAGTGGCATCCTCACATGGCAGAGGGTGGAAGTACAAAAAAATACTGAAGGTTGTGTAAAGCCTCTTTTATAAAGGCCTTAATTCCATTCACCAGGGCTCTGCCTTTATGACTTTTATGACTTAATCACTCCCTGAAGGTTTCACCTTTTTTTTTGTTAATGCATAATATCTGTTCATATTTTTGCCTGATTTTACCTGATTTTCAAATCAGGGTAATTGGGATATCCAATGTCTTAAATAATTATCTCTTATTTATTCTAGGAACATTCAAATTGCTCTCTCCTAGCTATTTTGAAATGTATAATTGATTAAAGTTCACTATAGTCATCCTACTGATCTATCAAACACCTTGTCTTAATTCTTCTATCTAAGTGTATATTTGTACCTGTTAATCGATCTCCCTTCATCTCTCCCCCTTCCTACTCTCTGGTAACCACTAGTCTACTCTTTATTATCATGAGATCCACCTTTCTGGCTTCCACATATGAGTGAGAACATCCAATATTTGTCTTTCTGTGTTTGGCTTATTTCACTTAAAATGATGACCTCCAATTCCGTCCATGTTGCTGAAAATGACGGGATTTCATTCTTTTTATGGCTGAATAATATTGCATTGTGTATATATACCACTTTTTCTTTATCTGTTCATCCTTTGGTGGATACTTAGGTTGGTTCTATATTTTGGCTATTGTTAATAGTGCTGTGATAAACATGGGAGTGCAGATATCACTTCAATGTATTTATTTCCTTTCTTTTCAACATATGCCCAGTAGTAGAATTGCTGGATCATATGGTAGTTCTATTTTTAGCTTTTTGAGGAACATCCATAATATTTTCCATACTGGCTGTACTAATTTACCTTCCCACCAGTAGTGTATCAGTGATCTCCTTCCTCCACTTTCTAGCCAGCATCCAGTATTCCCTGTCTTTTCCATAAAAGCCATTCTAGCAGGGGTGAGATATCTCATTGTGGTTTTGATTTTGCATTTCTCTGATGACTAGTGATGTTGAGCATTTTTCTTTATATACCTGTTGGCCATTTGTGCAACTTCTTTTGAGAACTATCTATTCCATTCTTTTGCCTGTTTTTATTTTTTTCTATTTTTATTTTTATTTTTTGAGACAGAGTCTCACTCTGTTGCCTGGGCTAGAGTGCTGTGGTGTCAGATCCTTCTGCCTTAGCCTCCCGAGCAGCTGGGACTACAGGTGTGCACCACCACACCCAACTAATTTTTTCTATTTTTAATTTTTTCTATTTTTAGTAGAGACGAGGTCTCACTCTTGCTCAGGCTGGTCTTGAACTCCTGACCTCAAGCAATCCTCCCACCTCGGCCTCCCAGAGTGCTAGGATTATAGGTGTGAGCCACCACACGCGGCTGCTTTTGCTCGTTTTTAAATAAGATTATTTATTTTTCTCTTATTGAGTTACTTGATTTTATATATTCTTGTTACTAATTCCTTCTCATAGTTTGAAAATATTTTATCCCATTCTTTGGGTTGTCTCTTCACTTTGTTGATTGTTTTCTTTGCTGTGTAGAAGCTTTCTGGCTTGAGGTAACCCCATTTGTCTATTTTTACTTTTGTTGCTAGCACATTGGAGGTCTCACACAAAAAATCTTCACCTAGAACAATGTCCTGGAGTATTTCCATAATGTTTTCTTCTAGTAGTTTCATAGTTTCAGGTCTTAAATTTAAGTTTTAATCCATTTTGATTTGATTTCTGTATATGGTGAGAGATAGAAGTCTAGTTTCATTCTTCTGCATATGGTTAACCAGTTTTCCCAGCATGATTTATTGAAGAAACTGTCTTTACCCCATTGTACATTTGTGGTGCCTTTGTAGAAAAATGAGTTGGCTATAAATGTGTTACATCTGGGTCATCTATTTTTCCACTGGTCTATGTGTCTGTTTTTATGCCAGTGTCATGCTGATTTGGTCACTAGAGCTTTGTAGTATATTTCAAAATCAGGTAGTGTGATGCCTCTGGCTTTTTCTCTTTGCTGAGGATTGCTTTGGCTGTTTAGGATCCTGTGTGGTTCCTTATAAATTTTAGGATTATTTTTTCTATTTTTGTAATGAATGTCATTGGTATTTTGATAGAGATTGCATTGAATCTATAAATAGCTTTGGCTAGTATTTTTTTTTAACAATATTAATTCTTCCAATCCAGGAGCAGGGAATAGCCTTCTATTTTTTGTGTCCTCTTCAATTTCGTTCATTAGTGTTTTATAGTTTTCCTTGTATAAATCTCTCATATCTTTGCTTAAATTGATTCCTAGGTATTGTATATTATTTTTAGCTATTGTAAATGGGATTGTTTTCTTGATTTCTTCTTCAGATCATTTGATATTGGCATATATTAATGCTACTGATTTTTGTATATTGATTTTGAGGTTTTGTTTTGTTTTTTGTTTTGTTTTGAGACATAGTCTCACCTGTTGCCCTGAGTAGAGTGCCATGGTATCAGCCTAGCTCACGGCAACCTCAAACTCCTGTGCTCAAGTGATCCTCTTGCCTCAGCCTCCCAAGTAGCTGGGACTACAGGCACGTGCCACAACACCCAGCTAATTTTTCTATTTTTAGTAGAGACGGGGTATCTCTGTTGCTCAGGCTGGTCTCAAACTCCTGAACTCAAGTGATCCTCCCACCTCGGCCTCCCAGAGTGCTAGGATTACAGGCGTGAGCCACCATACCCAGCCTGTATGTTGATTTTGAATCCTGCAACTTTCCTGAATTCGTTTATTAGTTCTAACATTTTTTTTGGTGGAGTCTTTAAGCTTTTCTAAATATAAGGTCATGTCATCTGTGAACAAGACTAATTTGACAAAAAAAGAGACTAATTTGACTTCTTCCTTTCCAATTTGAATATCTTTTATTTCTTTCTGTTGCCTTATTGCTCTGGCCAGGACCTCCAGTATTATGTTGAATAAAAGTGGGGAAAGTAGGCATCTTTGTCTTATTTCAGTTCTTAGAGAAAAGGCTTTCAGTATTTCCCTGCTCAGTATGATGTTGGCTGTGGGTTTGTCATATATGGCCTTTACTGTTTTCAAATATGTTCCTTCTATATCCAGTTTGTTGAGGGTTTTTATCATAAAGGAATGTTGAGTTTTATAAAATGCTTTCTCATCATCTAGTGACATCATCATATGGTTTTTGTTCTTGGTACTGTTAATGTGCTGTACCATGTTTACTGATCTAAATATGGTGAACCATGCTTGCATCCTTGGGATGAATCCCACTTGATCCTGGTGAATGATCTTTTTAATGCGTTGTTGATTTTGGTTTGCTAGTATTTTGTTGAGGATTTTTACATCTATGTTCATCAGTGATACTGGCCTGTAGATTTCTTTTATTGTTGTGTCCTTATCTGGTTTTGGTATCAGGGTAATGCTGGGATCATAGAATGAATGTGGAAGTATTCCCTCCTCTTCAATTTTTTTGAAGAGTTTGAGTGAAATTGGCATTAATTCTACTTTAAATGTTTGGTAGAATTCAACAATGTAGCCATCAGGTCCTTTTTTTTTTGATAGGATACTTCTAATAACAGTTTCAATCTTGTCATTCATGATTGGTTTGTTGAAATTTCCTATTTCTTCATGGTTCAATCTTGGTAGGTTGTACGTGTCTAGGAACTTATCCATTTATTCTAGGGTTTCCAATTCATTGGCATATAGTTGTTCACAGTAGACTCTGATGATTCTTTGTATTTCTGCGGTCTCTTTTCATGTCTCCTTTTTTGTTTCTAATTTTATTTATTTGGATCTCCTTTTTTCTTAGTCTAGCTAAAAGTTTGCCAATTTTGTTCATCTTTTGAAAAAACCACGTTTTTGTTTCATTGGCCTTCTGTATTTTTTTAATCTCAATTTTATTTATTTCTGTTCTGATCTTTATTTTTTTCCTTCTACTAATTTTGGGTCTGGTTTTTTCTTCCTTTTCTAATTCCTTGAGATGCATCATTAGGTTATTTGAAGGCTTTCTACCTTTTCATGCAGGTACTTACTGCTACAAACTTCCTTCTTAGTACTGCTTTTTCTGTAGCCCATTGGTTTTGCTGTATTATGTTTCCATTTTCATTTGTAAAGGAATTTTTAAATTTCTTTCTTAATTCATTCATTGACCCATTGGTCATTTCAGGAGCATGTTGTTTAATTTTCATGTGCTTGTGTCATTTCTGAGGTTCCACTTATTGATTTCTAGTTTTATTCTTTTGTGGCCAGAAGAGATACTTGATATGATTTCTACTTTTTTGAAATTTGTTCAGATCAGAGCAAGATGGTGGACCACAGACACTACCAGCCAGAGTGTCTCTATAAGAAGGAGAAGTTTTAGACGAAAGAGAAAAAACAAACAGACAGACAAACATAGATTGGATGAGAGTACGAAGGAAGGGTGCGTGAATCTGCAGGAAACTTCACAGGAAGAGATCACAGAGCAGAACTGGAAGGAGAAAGGCATCAGCAAGGATTAAAGCCTGAGAGCCTTGGAGACCAGCAAGAAGGGTAGGTGGAGCAGTTGACATCCCCCTCCCTCACATCTCAGACTGTTGGGGGGCTCCCAAGCTGCTGGAGAGACCTTCTGCCAATAGGAGCTCAGAGACTGCTGCCACCAGTGAGCAGAGAGTTTCTTGCAGACAGGGCACCAGGCTCCTAGCCCCCATCCTGGGGAACCTCTCCCCACAGACTCAAGCTGGACAGCAGGTGCCATATTGCTTCTCTACTCACTGGGCAGCTTTGTCCTTCCCAGGGGGACTCAACCCCTGAATTCTGTCTTGCTCAGCCCCACACAGACATTTCCCAACTCTCCCCAGACTGCAGCAGCCACAGGGGTCCAGTGGGTCCTGGGTTATCTGCATGACTCCAGAGCCTGGTTATTCTGGGTAGACTGCCTCCTGGAGAGAAGATCAGAGATGACCACTGTGTAGACTTTCCTCCACCTAGACTCTTATTCTCCCCTTCCCCTCCCCCACCCATGGCTACCAAGAGAGACAACTGAGCTACAACATGGAGGCTTCCACAGGGAATGGAGCTCAGACCTTTCCTTTTGGAGTCTTGCAGCTGACTGGGGGGTGCTTGGACTGTGAGCTCCCTGCCCACCGGCCCTCCCTGGTGCTGCTTGCCTGGCAACTCCAGCAGAGTGGGGCAAACCCCAAGGTGGAGGGACATTGAACCAGCTTGGGCACCCCGTGGGTGAATTTGGATCAGCATCCTTCTCCCTGGGATGGTCAGGTGTTGATCTCCAGGGCCCAGGGGACAGGCCCACAGGCCCCATACACCCAGGTCTCGATCATATTGCCTGGGGGGCACACAGGGGATATTTGTGAATTAGTTTTGCAAGGTGTGGGTGCCTGCAGGGGCAGATCAGGGGGAGAGCACAGTGAGAGTCCTAGCTGCAGTGCACTCTTGGGGCACCCCTCCACCCACAGGAGGGCTGTGCTCCCAGCTCAGGCCAGGATCCTGGGCAGGGAACATCCCAGCCCACATCACAGTCATGTGGAAGCTTAGCTGGCTTGAGGTCCTGCCAGTCGGCAGAAGCCTGGGAGAAACTGCAAAATAGGGGAGGGTGGAGCAAGGCATGCTCCGGACTGCCTGATCGAGGGTCTCACACAGCCCCACCTCCATGCACAGAGTTTCTGGTTGAGTGGGGTCACTTTAGCCTCTCCCTGGCAGCTTTGCCCAGAGGCTGGGAATAGACCTTTGACCCCTGATAAAAGCATTTGTGGAGCTTGAGGGCAGGCTCACCCAACCCAGCCCTGCCAGCCTCTCTCTGCAACCTGTCCCTGCTGAAGTGGAGAATGAGGACACACCTAGAAGTCCCAGGGCCCTACTCAACACCTGGGGCATTAGAGTGCTTCTCCTGAGAAGCACTCACTTCCTGTGAAGTTTCCTGCAGATTCAGGCACCCTTCCTTCGTACTCTCATCCAATCTATGTTTGTCTGTCTGTTTGTTTTTTCTCTTTCATCTAAAACTTCTCCTTCTTATTCTTCTAGTTCTCCTGAGGAACTAGAGCTGGTGACAGGACCCAAAACCAACAATGCAGCTTGTTCCTTCTGGTAAGTGACACCTACTGACAAAGAGGTCAAAAGTAAATGCCCATTACAGCATTTACTGACTCATCATACATGGTGTGGTCAATTCTCACCCACAAGTACCACCTACTGGCTCAGAGATTAAACTGAGCATGTTATTATCTAAACAAAAGAAAATCCAAAGGTAAGAAGTAACAGCTGCTCCAGATGAGAAAGAATCAGTGAAAGAACTCCTGGAAGTATGAAGAATCAAAGCAAAAAGACACCCCCAAAAGGGAGCACCAGCTCTCTAGCAATGGATACTAACCAAAATCAGAATATTGAAATGACAGATGAAGAATTTGAAACATGGATTGTAAGGAAGCCCAATGAAATGCAAGATAAAATGGAAATCAAACACAAAAAAACCCCAGAAAAACAATGCAGGAAATGAATGAAAAATTCACTAAAGAAATTGAATTATTGGAGAAAAATTGAACAAAACTTCTGGAAGTAAAAAATTCATTCAAGAATTACAAACCACAGTGGAAAGCCTTAAGAACAGGTTAGATCAGTCAGAAGAAAGAATCTCAGAGCTTGAAGACAATACCTTTCAATTTAAAAATTCAGTTATAGAGGC
>NW_012152741.1:89981-95753 GCF_000956105.1 Propithecus coquereli
AGGAGTCTGAGGTTGCTGTGAGCTAGGCTGACGCCATGGCACTCTAGCCCGGGCAACAGAGTGAGACTCTGTCTCAAAAAAAAAAAAAAAATTCAGTTATAGAGATAGCAGAGAAATAATAGAAATGAGCAAAGCCTACAAGAAATATCAGATTATGTAAAGAGGCCTAACGTAAGAATCACAGGCATCCTTGAGGGTGAAGAAGAAAATACACAAGGGTTGGATAATTTATTAGAGGAAATAATTGAGGAAAATTCCCCTGGCCTTGCTAGAAATCTAGATATCCAGGTACAAGAAGCTCATAGGATTCCTGGGAGATTCATCACAAAGAGGAATACACCATGACACACAGTCATCAGACTGCCCAAAATAACATGAAAGGGGCACTCCTAAGAGCTATAAAGTGAAAGCAGCAGGTAACTTACAAAGGAAAAACCATCAGACTAACTGTAGAATTCTCAACTGAGACCTTACAAGCCAGAAGGGGTTGGGACCCATTCTCAATCTTCTCCAACGGAATTATCCCCAGCCTAGAGTTTGGTATCCTGCAAAACTAGGTTTCATTTATGAGGGGAAAATAAAATCTTTCTCAGACAAGCAAACACTGAGGGAATTTGCCAAGACAAGGACTGCCCTGCAGAAAGTACTCAGAACTGCATTATTCATGAATTAGCACAGTGGACACTCACCAGTATAAAATCGCCTAAAAGCTAAAGGTCAAAGGCCAGATACCCAAGTGGCTCAAGAGCTAAAATAAAGCAACAAATTTCTACTCAATAGGATCAACAGATATCCACCCCACTTATCAATTCTTTCAATAAATGTTAATGGCTTGAACTGCCCACTGAAGAGACATAGGCTGGCCGAATGGATAACTATATACATAAGCCAAATATCTTCTGTCCTCAGGAAACACATCTAACCCACAAGGACTCATTTAGACTCAAGGTGAAAGGAGGTAAAATAATATTCCACACAAATGGAAACCAAAAGAAAGCTGATGTAGCAGTTCTCATATCAGATAACTTAGTCTTCAAATAAACAAAAGTAATGAAAGACAAAGATGGTCATTATATAATGGTGAAGGGAATAATTCAACAAGAAGACATAACAATCTTAAATATTTACGCACTGAACACAAGTGTGCCCAGATTCATAAAGCAAATCCTACTTAATCTAAACAAAATGATAGACAGCAGCACTGTAATAGCCAGGGACTTCAACACCTCTCTGACAGAAATGGACAGGTCCTCTAAAGAGAAAATAAACAAAGAAACAATGGACTTAAACAAAACTCTAGAATAAATGGGCCTAACAGATATTTACAGAACATTTTACCCAAAAACCACTGAATATGCATTCTTTTCCTCAGCTCATGGGACATTCTCTAAGATCGATCACATCCTAGGCCACAAAACATGTCTCTAACAAATTTTAAAAAATAGAAATTATAGCATACATCTTCTCAGACCACAGTGGAATAAAATTAGAAATCAACTCCAACAGAAATAATCATCCCCACAAAAGTTATAGAAACTAAACAACCTACTGCTGAATTAGAGTCAGGTCAAAGAGAAAATTAAGATGGAAATCAAAAGATTGTTTGAATGATAAAAGGGGACACAAGTTATAAAAATCTGTGGGACACAGCAAAAGAAGTCCTGAGAGGAAAATTCACAGCCATAAATGCCTATATCCCCAAAAAAGAAAGATCACAAATCAACAATCTAATGAATCATCTCAAAGAATGGGAAAAGGATGAGCAAACCAATCCCAAACCCAGCAGAAGTAAAGAAATATCCAAGATCAGAGCAGAACTAAATGAAATTGATAACAAAAGAACTATATGGAAGATGAATAAAGGAAAAAGTTGGTTCTTCAAAAAGATAAACAAAATTGACACACCTCTTGCTAGATTAACCAGAAGCAGAAAATAAAGGACTCTAATAAGCTCATTCAGGAATGAAAAAGGAGAAATTACAACTGATACCATGGAAATACAAAATATCATCTCTGAATACTATAAAAAATTACTATGCAAATAAATTTGAAAATGTGGAGGAAATAGACAAATTCTTAGAAACCCACAGCCTCCTAGGCATAATCAGGAATAAATATAATTCCCGAACGGACCAATATCAAGTACGAAAATTGAAGCAGCAATAAAAAAACCTTCCTAAAAAAAGTTCCAGACCAGATGGATTCACACCTTAATTTTATGAGACCTACAAAGAAGAACTGATGCCTATCCTGTAGAAATTATTCCGCAACATTGAGAAGGAAGGACTCCTCTCCAAGACATTTTATGAAGCCAACATTACCCTGATACCAAAGCCAGGAAAAGTCTCAACAAAGAAAGAAAACTACAGACCAATATCCTTTATGAATATAGATGTAAAAACTCTCAATACAATCCTAGTAAATTAAATTCAGCTGGTCGTCAAAAAAATAATCCATCGCACCAAGTGTGCTTCATTCCAGAGATGCAGGGATGGTTCAATATACGTACATCTATAAATGTAATTCACTACATAAATAGAAGTAAAAACAAAGACCATATGATCTTCTCAATAGACATAGAAAAAGCATTCAACAAAATTCAGCACCTCTAATGATAAGAATGCTTAACACAATATGCATAGACGGGACTTACCTCTTAATGATAAAAGCCATATATGACAAACCCACAGCCTACATCATAATGAATGGGAAAAAATTGAAACCATTCCCACTTAGAACTGGAAACAGACAACCACTTCTAATCAACATAGTGCTGGAAGCCCTAGCCAGAGCAATCAGACAAGAGAAGGAAATCAAGGGCATCCAACTGAGGGCAGAAGAGGCTAAATTATGGCTCTTTTCTGTTGATATGATCTTATATCTAGAAAACCCCAAAGATTCTGCCATGAGACTACTGGAGTTGATAAGTAAATTCAGCAGTCTCAGGTTACAAAATCAATGTACACAAATCAGTAGCATTCATATACACCAACAACAGTCAAACTGAAAACCAAATCAAAGACTCAATACCTTTTCTCAACAGCAACAAAGAAAATAAAATACCTACAAATATATTTAAGTAAGGAGGTGAAAGACCTCTCCAGGTAGAACTATGAAACACTGAAGAAGGAAATGGCAGAGGACATAAACAGATGGAAAACCACACCATGCTCATGGATCAGCAGAATCAACATTGTTAAAATGTCTATATTACCCAAAGTGATCTACAAATTTAAAGCAATCCCTATTAAAATACCAACACCATTTTTCACAGATCTAGAAAAAATAATTCTATGCTTCGTATGGAACCAGAAAAGACCCTGTATAGCAAAAACAACCTTCAGCAAACAGAACAAATTGGGAGGCATCCATTTACCAGACTTAAGCTATACTACAAGGCTATAGTAACCAAAATAGCATGATACTGGCACAAGAACAGAGACATAGACCAATGGAACAGGATTGAGAACCCAGATATAAAATCATCCTCATATAGCCATCTGATCTTTGACAAAGCAGACAAAAACAGACACTGGGGAAAAGAATCTCTATATAATAAAAAGTTTGGGAAAACTGGATAGCCACATGTAGAAGACTGACATAGGATTTGTACCTGTCACTTTTCACAAAAATCAACTCATGATGGATAACAGACTTAAACCTAGGGTGTAAAACTATAAGAATTCTAGAAGGAAATGTTGGAAAAACTCTTAAAGATATTGGCCTAGGTAAAGAATTTATGAAGAGGACCCCAAAAGCAATCAAAGCAACAACAAGAATAAGTGTGAGACCTCATCAAATTAATAAGCTTCTGCACAGCCAGGGAAACTACCATTAGAGCAAAAAGACAACCTACAGAATGGGAGAAAATATTTTCGTGCTATACATCTTATAAAGGGCTAATAACTAGCATCTATATAGAACTTGGGAAAGTCAGCAAGAAAAAATCAAACAACCCCATTAAAAAGTAAGCAAGGGACACGAACAGAAACTTCAAAAGAAGATAGACTTATGACCAACAAACATATGAAAAATTGCTCAACATATCTAATCATCAGGGAAATGCAAATCAATACCACAATGAGTTATCACTTAACTCCAGTGAGAATAGCTTTTATCAAAAAGTCCCAAAGGAACAAATGTTGGCATGGATGTGGTAAGATAGGAACACTCGTACACTGCTGGTGGGACTGCAAACTAGTACAACCTCTATGGAAAGCAATATGGGGATACTGCAAAGAACTAAAAGTAGAACTACCATTTGCTCCAACAATCCCACTACTGGGTATCTACCCAAAGGAAAAAAAGACATTCTATAAAAAAGACATCTGCACTTGAATGTTGATGCCAACACAATTCACAATTGCAAAGACGTGGAAACAACCCAAGTGTCCATTAATACATGACTGGATTAATAAAATGTGGTATATGTATACCATGGAGTACTACTCAGCTATAAAAAATATGATTAACTACCTATTGTATTATCCTGAATGGAGCTGGATCTCATTCTTCTAAGTATCACAAGAATGGAAAAACAAACACCACATGTACGCACCATTAAATTGGTACTAATTGATCAGCACTAATGTGCACATATGGGAAATAATATTTATAGGGTGTCAGGCAGGTAGCATATGGGGGGAGGGGATGGGTAAATTCACACCTAACAGATGTGGTACACACTGTCTGGGGGATGGGCACGCTTGTAGCTCTGATTTGGGCAGTGCAAAGGCAATTTATGTAACCAAAGTGTTTGTACCTCCATAATACTCTGAAATGTTCAAAAAATGGGGAAAAAAAGAAATTTGTTGAGACTTGTTTTGTGACCTAAAATATGGTCTATTCTGGAGCATGTTCCATAGGCTGATGAAAAGAATCTGTATTCTTCAGCAGTTGGATAAAATGTTCTGTAAATGTCTGTTAAGACTACTTGGTCTAGTGTATAGTTTAACTTTGATGTTTCATGTTGATTTTCTGTCTGGATGATCTGTCCTTTACTGAGAGTGGGGTGTTGCAGTCTATCTCTCCCTTTAGATCTATTACCGTTTGTTTTATATACTTGGGAGCTCTGGTGTTGGGTACATGTATATTTATAATTGCTCTATCCTCTTGCTGAATTGACCCCTTTATCATTATATAATGACCTTCTTTGTCTCTTTTTACAGTCTTTGATTTATAGTCTATTTTATCTGATCTATGTATAAGTAATCCTGCTCTTTTTCGGTTTCCACTTGCATGGAATATCTTTTTCCATCCCTTCACTTTCAGTCTACATGTGTCTTTGTAGGCAAAGTGGGTTTCCTATAGGGAGCATTTAGTTGGTTCTTATTTCTTTATCCATTCAGTCACTCTATGTCTATTAATTGGAGAATTCAGTCCATTTACATTCAGTGTTATTTTTGATAAGTTTTACTGCCATTTGTTTACTTTTTTTGTGGTTGTTTTATGACTCCTCTCTTTCTTTCTTCCTTTCTTACTATCATCCTTTGTAGTTAAGTAGTATAATTTAATTTGTTGCTTTTTATTTTTAGTGTACCTATTATAGGCTTTTGCATTGTGGTTACCATGAGGCTTACAAAAAACATCTTATAGACATAACAAGTTATTTTAAAGAGATAACAACTTATCTGAGATCACAATAATGAATAAAAACAAAGAGAAAACTAAAAAAACTCTACACTTTGACTCCACCTTCCACATATTTTGCCTTTCATTTGTCTCAATTTACATATTTTTATATTGGCTATTTTTTTTTTTTTGAGACAGAGT
>NW_012152741.1:95803-104778 GCF_000956105.1 Propithecus coquereli
AGCCTCCCGAGTAGCTTGGACTACAGGCATGCGCCACCATGCCTGGCTAATTTTTTCTATATATATTTTTAGTTGTCCATATCATTTCTTTCTAATTTTTAGTAGAGACGGGGTCTCAATCTTGTTCAGGCTGGTCTCGAACTCCTGACCTTGAACAATTCACCCGCCTCAGCCTCCCAGAGCGCTAGGATTACAGGCGTGAGCCACCACGCCCGGCCATATATTGACTATTTCTTAACAGGTTACTGTAGTTATTATTGTTTTTGATAGATTTATCTTTTATGCTTCATACTAGAGTTATGAGTGGATTGCACACCACAATTACAATATTGCAATATTCTGGGATTGTCTTTGTACTTAATTTTACCAGTGGGTTTTATATCTTCAAATGTTTTCTTTCTAAACATTAGTGGGTTTTTTTCCTTAAGGTTGAAGAACGCTCTCTAGCATTTCTTGTAAGACAGGTCTTGTGTTGGTGAATTCTCTTACCTGTTGTTTGGGAAAGACCTTATCTCTCATTCATATATGAATAATCGCTTTGCTGGATACAGTGGTCTTGGGTGACCTTTTTTTTTTTCTTTTAGTGCATTGAATATGTCATTCCACTGCCTCCTGGCCAGTATGGTTCTTTTGAGAAGTGTGTTGACAGATGAATTGGAGGTCCTTTATACGTTATTTGCTTCTTTTCTCTTGCTTCCTTTAGGATTTCCTTTGTCCTTGACTGTTGAGATTTTGATTACTATGTGGCTTGAGGCAGTCTTATGTGGGTTGAATGTGTTTGATGTTCTCTGACCTTCCTCTACCTGAGTGTTGATATCTTTCTAATTTCTGGAAAGTTTTCTGTTATTATTTCTTTGAATTAGCTTTATACCTCTTGCTCTTGCTCAACTCTCTCTTGAACACCAATAATTCTTACATTTGGTCTTTTGAGGTAATTTTCTATATCTTGTAGGTGACCTTCATTCCTTTTCATTCTTTTTCCTTCTCTGACTATAATTTCAAATAGCTTGTCTTTGAGCTCACTGTTTCTTTCCTCTGCCTGATCCAATCTGTTGTTGAGAGCCCCTAATTTTTCAGTTCAGCAAATGTATTTCTCAGTTCTAACATGTTTGATTTTTTTTTAAATCTCTTTGTTAAATTCCCCTGATAAATTTCTGAATTGCTTTTCTGTGTTATTTTGGATATCACTGAGTTTCCTTAAAATTGCTATTTTGAATTTTTGGTCAGAAAGGTCACATATCATTGTCTGATTAGGGTCGGTCATTGGTTCCTTATTCTGTCTGTTTGAAGGCACCACGGTTCTCTGTTTGCTGTTGTTCTTGTGGATGTGCAACTATTTCTTTGTATTGAAGGATTAGTTATTTATTACAATCTCTATGGCTGGCTTGTTTTGGTTGTTATTGGGTATGTTTGCTTAGAGATTCTTTTTAATTTATCTGTTGAATTTCTTATATTTTTTTCTGCTAGGTCACTGCCTCGTTTTTAGCCCTAGATGGTGTCTTAAGTACAGGTTTGCCTTGGCTCTAGCAGATGATTGAAGTGCTGCCTGTTGGGATGAGGGAAGTTTCAAAGGGGATATCCTGGCAGCATAGAAAATCTAGCTAGGAGTTCATGCCCTGTGGAGCATACGTCCTATAGCATGGTGCTGCTGATAGCCACTCTGATTTGGCATCTGCTTTATCCAAGCTACAGAGAAGGGTTTCCTGGGCTAGGAATGGTAGTATTGCCTCCCCTCTTTCCCTCTGGCTGTCTTCAGGGATATGTCTCCCTTCAGGCACTCACAATGCTTCCCATGAGTTGAGGCATGGACAGAGCTCCTTCCAGGAAACCTAAAGTGGTGGGGAAGTTGGTTTTCCATCTCAATGTCACTTTTTCCAGTATAGAAACCATGAGTCCAGGGTAATTTTTTGTGTGCTTGGTGCTGGGAAGATTGGAGGGAGGAGCATTACAGATATGGAAATCAAATTCTCTTACCATATGCTTGGAATTTTTTCACTTTTCTTTGGCCCTAGGAACTGATTCATCCTCTTATTTGACATTTGGGATATTGCTGGTGATAATCTTGGCACAGTGTGTGTGTGTATATATATACTGTTTTCTGTAGCAGAGGCAGTTATAAGAGGAAAGTTTATAGCAATAAACACATATACGAAGAAAAAAGAAAGATCTCAAATAAACAACCTAACCTTACACCACAAAGAATGAGAAGAACGAACTAATCTCAAGTTAGTAGAAGGAAGGATACAATAAAGATCAGAGCAGAAATAAATTATATAGAGTCTAGAAAAGCAATAGAAAAAAATCAATAAAACTAAGAGGTAGTTTTGTGAAGAGCTAAATAAAATCAACAAATCTTCAGCTAGATTAAGAAAAAAGAAATTTGGAAATGAAAGAGCAGACATTACAACCGATATCAAGGAAATATAAAGGATTATAAGAGACTTCTATGAACAATTATGTGCCAACAAACTGTATAACTGAGAAGAAATGTATAAATTCCTAGAAACATACTACCTACCAAAACTGAATTGTGAAAAGGTAGAAAATCTGAACAGACCAACAAATAAAGAGATTGAATCAGTAATCAAAAATCTCCCAACACAGAAAAGCCCAGGACCTGATTGCTTCATTGGTGAATTCTACCAAGCATTTAAAGATTCAATTCTTCTCAAACTCTTCCAAAAAGTTGAGGAGAAGGAAACATTTCCAAACTCATTTGACAAGGCCAGCATTATGCTGATATTGAAGCCAGACAAAGACATCATAAGAAAAGAAAACTACAAGCCAGTATCCCTGATGAAACTAGAGGCAAAAATCCTCAACAAAATACTAGCAAAACCAACTTAACAGCACATTAAAAGGATCATTCACCATGATCAAGTGGGATTTATCCATACAATCTTTATCATGCACCATACACAAAAATCAGTTCAAAATGGATTAAAGACTTAGGTGTAAGAACTGAAACCATAAAACTCCTAGAAGAAAACAAGGAAAAACCTTCATGACGTGGTTCTTGTCAATTATTTTTTGGATATAACACCAAAAGCACAGGCGACAAAGGCAAAAATAAACAAGCAGGACTACAACAAACTAAAATGTTTCTGCATAGAAAAGAAAATAATCAACAGAGTGAAAAGAATGGGAGAAAATATTTGGAAACCATATACCTAATAAAAGTTTAATATTCATACAATATAAGGAACTCCTACAACTAATAGCAAATAAAAAAGAAAGAAACCAAATTTTTAAAATTGGCAAAGAACCTGAATATACATTTATCAAAAGAAGACATACAAATAGCCAACAGGTATATGAAAAGATGCTTAACATCACTAATAATCAGGGAACTGCAAATCAAAACCACAATGAGATACTTCACTTAGTAGAATAAAAAAGAAAAAAAACCACAATGAGATATCTCCTCACACCTGTTAGGATGGCTTGTATCAAAAATCAAAAGACAGGTGTTTTTGAGAATGTGGAGAACAGGGAAACCCTTCTATACTGTTTATGGGAATGTAAATTGATATAGATGTCATGAATAACAATATCAAGATTCCTCAAAAAATAGAACTACCACATGATCCAGCTATCCCACTTCTGGGTATTTATCCAAAGGGATTGCAATCAGGATCTCAAAGAGATACCTGCACTCCATGTTCATTGCAGCATTATTTATAATATAGCAGCCAAATTATGGAAACAACCCAGTGTCTGTTGATGGATGAATGGATATAGAAAATGTGGTAATTATATACAACTAAACCTTATTCAGCCTTAAAAAAGAAGGAAATACTACCATTTGCAGCAAAATTGATGAACCTGGTGGACCTTATGCTAGGTGAAATCAACTAGACACAGAAAAACAAATACTGCACCATCTCACTTACATGTGGAATCTCAAAAAGTCAAACTCATAGAAACAGAGAGTAGAAGTGTAGTTACCAGGGCAGGGATTGGGGGTGGGGGAAATGGGGAAATATTGATCAAAGGGTACAAACTTTCAGTTATAAGATGAAAAAGTTCTGGAGACCTAATTTACAGCATGGTGATGATAGTTAATAATAATATATTATATACTTGCAATTTGCTAGGAGAGTAGGTATTACATATTTTCACCACAAATAATAACTATGTGAGGTGATAGATGTGTGAATTCGCTTGATTGTGCTAATCATTTCATATTATATGCATATATTAATTACATTATACCCCTTAAATATATATAATAAAAATGGATGAATGTCATTAAAAAGTTACTGACATAAAAAATGGATAAATGGACTGGGCATGGTGGCTCACACCTGTAATCCCAGCACTCTGAGAGGCTGAGGCAAGAGGATTGCTTGAGGTCAGGAGTTCAAAACCAGCCTGAGCAAGAGTGAGACCTCGTCTGTACTAAAAATAGAAAAAATTAAAAATAGAAAAAATTAGTTGGGTGTGGTGGTGCACGCCTGTAGTCCCAGCTATTCGGGAGGCTGAGGCAGGAGGATCGCTTGAGCCCAGGAGTTTGAGGTTGCTGTGAGCTAGGCTGACATCACTGCACTCGAGCCCAGGTGACAGAGCAAGACTCTGTCTCAAAAAGAAAAAAAAAAGAATGGCTAAATGACTGAATGAATTAGCTGACTTAAAATTTTAAGAAAAAGAAAATTTGGCAAAAATAACTCGCATCCTACCTACTACCCAGACACAACCAGTGTTAGCATCTCGTGTATTTAGTCTGTATTTTAGGCCTTAAAAAATAAACAGAACATATTTGGGATCATGCTGTATGGTCAATTATATGCTGCAATTTTCATGTAAACATTTTTCCATTAAAATTTTACAAACATTTAAATGACTGGAAAATATTCCATTGAATAGATATACTTAGAGAATTCCTTTCTGTGTGGGTTTTGGCATTTCTTTTTTTTTTCTTTAAATTTATTTGATCATGTTTTAGGTTTGATTTTCTCTGTGTCTTATTTTGGGAGATAATGTAAAGAAAGATTGTTGTTTGAAAGAGGTTAGGAAAAATAGGTAGCCTTTTGGGAAGCAATAATATTTGAGGGGAACTTTGGAGTATGTAATACATATACAGGATAAAACCTTGAAATGACATAAGAAAGTATGTAGTGAAAACTAAATTTCTTTCTCACCCCTCACCTTCAGTTCCTCAGTTCTCCCCTGGGGATCACCACTGTTATCACTTCCTCATATGGCCTTTGTGAGGATATTCCAAGCCTGTACAATGGTGTGTGTGTATTTGTGTATGTTTCTTTTTATATTTTTATTTTGAAAATGCCAGGCCTATGCAAAAGTTCCAAGAATAGCACAAAGAACTCCTGTATACTCTTCACCCAGATCCCACAAATGTTAACATTTTATCACATTTATAACATGTTATCACATTTATCCTACTCTATTTATCCTTCTATCATGAACCGGTTGAGGCTTAGTTGGAAGTCAGTGGCAGACATAATGCCCATTACCCCTAAATACTTTTGGGTGTATTTTCTAAAGCAATGAATTATCTTACATAAGCACAGAGACATTATCAAAATCAGAAAACTGAAAAGGCTATAACTATTAAATATATAATCTACAGACCTTATTCAGAACTCACCAATTTTCTTAACAGCATTCTTTATAGCAAAAGAAAACACCAAATCATGTGCATTTTGTTGTCTTATCTCTTTAGTCTCCTACAATCTGAAACAGTTCCTCAGTTTTTCTTTGTATTTCATGACACTGACATTTTTGAAGAGTGCAGCCTGGTTATTTTTAGACTGTACCTCAATCTGAGTTTGTCTGTCGTTTCCTCATGATTGGATTCAAATTATGCATTTTTGTATAAATATCACAGAAGTGATGCTGTGTCCTTTTCAGTGCATATCAGGAAGCACATGATGTCTAATTTTTCCATTAATTTTGATCCTAACTTTGATCTCTTGGGTAAGGTAGTGTCCCCCAGGTTTCTCCACTGTAAAGTTACTGTAATTAGGAAGTATCTTGTGGACAGATGACTTGTGCTTATGTAAATATACTGTTGTTCAAACTTTGACCCCACCAGTTTTAGCATTCACTGATGATTCTCACCTGAAACAATTATTATGGCCAAGGTTGCCCAATGGTGAGTTTCAAATGCCATAATTCTTCTGACATATATTAGTGGGCTTTCCGGTGTAAAGGAGCACTTTCCCTACTCCTATATTTATTTATTTATATCCTCATGGACTCATGGCTGTTGTCTTGGCCCGTTTTTTGTTATAATAACAGAATACTTGAGGCAGGGTAATTTATAAAGAAAAGAGGTTTATTTAGTTCACAGTTCTGCAGGCTGAAAGTTCCATGGTATGGCCCTGCCTTCTGATAAGGGCTTTCATGCTATGTCATAACATAGCAGAGAAGGTCAAAGAGGAAGGGGACATGTACAAAGAGACAAAACCCAGGGGGCATCCTGGCTTTATAACAACCCACTCTCAGAGGAATTAATTCATCCCCATGAGAACTAATGCAGTCTTGCCAGAACAAGAACTCACTCACTACCTCAAGAATAAGAACAACACCAAAACATACATGAGGGATTCACCCCCCAAACCCAAACACTTCCCATTAGACCTCACATCCCAACATTGCCACATTGGGGATCAAATTTCAAAGTGAGTTTTTGTGGGACAAACAAACCATATCCAAACCATAGCAGTTGTCCGTTTTACTCAATGGGTTATAACACATTAACATCATTTTTTATTTTGACGTTCAAATGCCCCATATTTGATCAGCAGGAAGCCCTCCAAGCTCCTGTGTCCTTTACATATCTCCATCTTTGAGCACTTCCTGATTTTCCAGCACCACAAGATGCTCCAGGCCCATTTTGTACTTTCACTACCCCAGCCCTGGAATCAGCCATTTTACCAAGGAGCCCTTATTCTTTTTGGTAGGGAGTAGAATTTAAAAACCAGTATTTGAGTACTAGGTTTTATAGCTATATTTTAAGTGTTTTTTTTTTTAATTTGGAAAAAAGGCTGAAGCCACACTACTGAAAATCAAATGCTCTTTGTTGGAAGTGTTGAAAGATATGCAATATATACCTATAAAAGTTGTTGATGTCTTCTGAAATCAAGCTGTACCTCGGGACGTGGTACCACAGAGATTCAGGGGAAGGAGCAGAATTGGAGGTGATTGACAGTGTGGCTGGGCTGGAACAAGTGAAAGGATAATAATGGCTTATAACTTCCATTTAGTGAGAACTTACTGTGTGCCAGACAGTGTGCTGGGAGATTTACAAACATTTTCTCTGATCCCATTCTGGAAGGTGGCATGAGGTTGACTGACTAGCTAGTAATAACTGAGCCAGGATAATAACCCAGAGAAGAAGAAAGATGATGAGAGAGGCCATTGAGGAAGAAAAACAGTATATCTCTGGGTTTTGGAGAAGGCACATTGGTGTAATGGGTTAGGAATTTGAAGACTGAGGCTCTAGTCCCAGCTCTGTCACCCACTAATTGTGAGATCTGGGATGGCAACACACCCTATTTGAACCTTAGTTTTGTTGCCTGGCTACCTCACTGAGCTGTTAAGAGAATCAAATTAAATAATGACTCCAAAAGCAGATTTGTAAACCATGAAGTGCTACACAAGTGGGAATGGTTACTATTTATCTGGACTTATAAGTCTGGAGACTCCTCTTCCACCACGGAGACCATAATTCTCTTGGAAATGCAATTGATCTAGGTTACAGGACCTGTGTCCCTTCTTGCCCCATGTACCAGAGGACTTCTAAAACATTCTTTTGGTAAATTGTGAGTTAGCTAATGCTGCCAAACCTTACAAATAACTTACATTTCTTAGTAACTGTGGCATGTAGCCTCTAAGATGGGCCCCAGTTATCCTTGACTGTTGGTATTCACATCCTTGTATAATCCCCTCCCTTTGAGTGTGGGCTGACCTAGGGACTTGCTTCAAATCAATAGAATGTGGCAAAGGTGAGAGGATGTCACCTGGGGATTTAACTACATATAACTGTTCAAAGTGCATCTCTTTAGCAGAATAAATATCCAGAAATAACCAGGAAAATTCTGAAAATGAAGAGTTATGAGTAAAAACCAGTCTTATCACTTATTGAAAGACATTGTAAGGCTACAGGACTTAAAACACAGTAATATTCATTCAAAATTGACAACTAAATCAATGGAACACAGTAGAATGTTCAGAAAAATTTAGTCCATGGAGAATTTAGTACATTGAAATAATATCTTAATTCATTAGTGAAAAGATGGATTATGTAATAAATGATATTGGGATAATAGGCTTGTGATTTGGTAAAAAATAAAGTTGAATCTCTATCTCATTGCTTACATCAAAATGAATTCCAGGTGTATCAAAAATATAAATGTTCAAAATCTACCCATACTTTATTCATAATTTCCAAAAAATGGAAAACCCAAAAGTCCATCAGCAACTGAATGGATAAACAAATTATGGCACAGCCACACTATGGAGAACTACTCAGCAATCAAAAGGAATGGACTCTTGATACATACAACAACTGGGACAAATCTGAAAATCATCATGCTGAGTGAATGAAGCCAGACGAAAGGGAACACATACTGTATGATTCCATTTTTATTAAATATCTTGTTCAAGAGCAGGTAAAATTAATCTATGCTGATAGAAGTCAGAATAATTGCACTTTTGGGAGAAGGTTGATATTGAAAGGTCATTAGGATATTAGGATGATGGAAATGTTCTATATCTTGAGAGAGATGTGGGTGACATGGGTTCATGCTTTTGTCAAAACTGATTGAACTTTTCACTTAAGATCTGAGCATTTCATTATACATAAATTATACCTCAATTAAAAATTTATTAGCTTTAGGCCGGGTGTGGTAGCTCATGCCTGTAATCCTAGCACTCTGGGAGGCCGAGGCGGGCAGATTGTTTGAGCTCAGGAGTTCGAGACCAGCCTGAGCAAGAGCAAGACCCCGTCT
>NW_012152741.1:104958-107512 GCF_000956105.1 Propithecus coquereli
ACACCACGGCACCCACTCTAGCCAGGGCAACAGAGTGAGACTCTGTCTCAAAAAAAAAATTTAAAAAAAAGTTATTAGCTTTAATGACACTCATAAAATCTTAGAAGAAAATATGAATAAATATTTTTGTACTCCAGAGTGAGAAAGGCCTTTCTCAATGTGATACAAAACCCAGAAATTATGAAAAAAAAGATAAATAATATTCTCAGTTTATTTTTTATTATTTTATTGAATTCATAATAAATTAACATGGTGTGGTAGGGTGAATCACGATCCCCCAAAGATATTCATGTCTTAATCCCCAGAACCTGTAAATATGTACTTTACATGGACAAGGGATTTTGCAGGTGTGATTAAGTTAAGGATGTTGATATGGGGAAATGATTCTTAATTATCAGTGTGGGCCCAATGTAATCACAAGGGTCTTTATGACAGGGATGAAAGAGGGTCAAAGAAAACAGAGAAGGCAATGTGATGATGGAAGCAGAGTCAGAGAAGGAAACAATGGAAACAGACATCAGAGAAGAGAGAGGTTTGAAGAGACTATGCTGCTGGCTTTGAAGAGGGAATATCTTAGTCCTTTTTGTGCTGCTACAACAAAATACCCAAGACTGGATAATTTATAAAGAACAGAGATTTATTTATTACAGTTCTTCAGGCTGAGAAGTCCAAGGTTGAGGGGCCTGCATCTGGAGAGGGCCTTCTTGCTGCATCATCCCATGGGGGAAGGCAGAAGGGCAAGAGAGCATAGGTGACAGAAAAAGAAAGGGGTGGCCAAACTATTCTTTTTTCAAGAACCCACTCTCATAACTAATCTACTCACATGAAAATGGAATTAATCCCTTCATGAGGGCAGAGCTCTTATGACTTGATCACCTCTTAAAGTTCCCACATCTCAACACTGTTGCATTGGGGATGAAGTTTCCAAAACATGAACTTTGGGGGAGACATTCAAACTATAAAAGAAAGGAAGGGGCCATGAGCCAAGGAATGCAGGCAGTCTTTTTAAGGTGGAAAAGCAAGGAATGGATTCTCCTCTAGAGCCTCCAGAAGGAACACAGCCTTTGATTTTAGTCCTATAAGGCCCATTTCAGACTTCTGACTTTCAGAACAATAAGATGATAAATTTTTACTGTTTTAAGCCACCAAATTTGTAGTAATTTGTTACAGAAGCAATAGGAAACTAATATATATAGTTCAAAAATCAAAGCTATATAAAAAGGCATAAGCTGAGAAGTCTCACTCACACCCCATCCCCCTCTACCTGTTCTTCTAAAATGCTGTAGGTAACTGTTTTATTAATTTCTTATTCATCCAGTATGTCTTTTTCTTAAATAATAGAAATTTATTTTACCATAGTTCTGGAGGCTGGAAAATCCAAGATGTAGGTTCCAGCAGCATTCAATTTCTGGTGAGGGCTATCTTCCTAGCTTGTAGATGGCCATTTTGTTCTCACATGGCCTTCCCTCAATACAGATATGTAGCCCAATTCTACGAGCTAGGAAGGCTCCTATTGCTGTGTGATGGGAATGTGAATGAGTGTCCCTTTCTACGACCCAAAGTTCATGTTGTTGAGTCCTGATGAGTTATCAACAAAATAGTTGACTGAAGATGTAGAATGCAGAGGTGTGAGTCAATCCAATATATTCTTGCTCGTGTTTTTAGGTGTCTGGGAACAATTGAGATATGGAGACATAGTTGAACCAATCATCCACAGATGACTTTGTCCTCTTGGTCATCTTCTCCCACAGTCCAACTTACCTTGTTCTTTTATCTAGTTCCCTTATATAAATATGAGAAAATATGAATATTTATTCCTATTCCCTCCTTTATTACATGAATGGTAACATACTATATATGCTGTACTATACCTCACTTTTTTCAATTAATAAGGCTAAATAAATTTAACTTCATAAAAATGTGCACTTCTATTTAGTGAAGATACTATATAAAAAGTCAAAGGATAAGCTTGGAAAAATATTTTCATGCGACCACAATAAAAACGAAAAGTTGATCATTCATCAATAGGGAATTGCTCAGATAAACTATATTACCTCCATATATTGGAGGACAATTATGCAGTCATTCAAATGCATATTAAGGGTGGACAGAAAATTAGAATTGGGTGATGGTTAAAAAGAATTTTAGCTTCACTTTAAAGCTTTAAAAAATTTTAAGGAGAACTTATCCCTGTATTACTTGCATAATTAAAAATCATTAAAAATTTTAAAAAGGAGAAAAGAATAAGAAAAGTACACACTTATATACCTTTGAAATATGTCACTCGTAAAATAGTAGGTATAGTGTGATCCCATTTTTTTTAATTTTAGCATATTATGGGGGTACAGATGTTTAGGTTACGTATGTTTCCCTTCCCCCCCCAAGTCTGAGCTTCAAGCGTGTCCATCCCCTGGATGGTGCACATCGCACTCATTATCTATGTATATACCCATCCCCTCCTCCCCCCTCCCACCTGCCCGACACCCAATAAATGTTATTCTTATATGTGCACTTAGGTGTTGATCAGTGAAACCAGTTTGCTGGTGAGTACATG
>NW_012152741.1:109272-112299 GCF_000956105.1 Propithecus coquereli
TAATCCACTCATGGATTGACGGGCACTTGGGTTGTTTCCACATTCTTGCAATAGTGAATTGTGCTGCCATAAACATTCGGGTGCAGATGTCCTGAAAAGCCCAGTAAACCTGCAGTAGATTTTGCATAAGCAAGAAATAAACTTGTGTGTGTCAAGTCATTGAGATTTGGGTTTTTAAATTATTATTATCAAAGCATAGGCCAACCTGTCCTGACTAAGAGAAAAGGGTATCAGGTAATACAGGGGATCCATGAAAGGCCTGGAGAACCAGGCGGAGTCAGGAAGCAAAGGTGGCATGACATGACACAGCTAAGATTTTGCTACAGGAGTGGTTTGATAGGATGATGCTATCACCCCCATTGGCAATTGAACACTTGCCACTACACACCTGGACTCTGCTGTCCCTTGATTTGGATCTGTACTATCAGATTCTTGACTCTGTAGTAGCTGTTTTGAGAATTCACTAAATGACCCGACATACTTTTGTGTTACTCTCTCTTATCATTCAAAATTTGAAATAGGAGCATGTGATTGGCCATGCTGAGGTCACATGCCTGTCCACTATCTATCAGGAGTTGGAGAGAAGAATATGTGTCTCCTCTCCCTGGTTTTGGTAGTGCACAATGGGGCCCTGCCTCTAAACTTATCTTGAGATTCCTCCCAAATGGGAATTGTATTTGAATGCTGAGCAGCCAAAATGCTAATGTCCATTCCAATCTACAGCTCCTTTGCTGATCAATCTTTCACTTTGTTAACTTAACTGAAACTTGCCTCTCCCCTGAAAAGAGGAAATCTGTCCAATCTGCCATTCCCTTGCCAAAATGTCTTCAATTCCTTGTCATTCTTCCATCACAGTTCCAACCCCAGATGAATACAACCTTCCACATTCTGTATATCAATCCTGGGATCATAAATTGCTCAGTTGGGAGCCACTAAAAGTTTATATTCTCCAACTTCTACTGGGCTCTCTGTGCTCTTTGTCAATTCTATTACCCTAGTCAGTTCTCCAAGTCTTATGGCAGCTCTGCCAAACTTTCATTCTCCTCAGCCTTCCTACAATTCTACTTCACCTTCACCGTCAGCAGATGACCTCACCTCCTCCTGCATTGTAAATAGAAGACTTCATACAGCAATGTCCTCAACTCCTTGCCACAAAGAACATACAAATTCATGACCATCCCCACCTGACTGCTCTTTGCTCTTTCCCTCCTATCCCAGTAGAAGACGTGCCTCTTTTCTTGTTGACTAATGCTTCCACCAAAGTTCTGTGCCCCATTCTCTTCTACCTCCTCAGGAAACTTGATCTCAGAGTTCCCTCTCTCCCTTCCCTCCTTCCTGTACCTAAAGCCTTTCCCTTTCCTTGACTTGGCCTTCAAACATGTGCGAGTCTCTTGAATCTTAAAAAATAAAAACATTGCCACTGTTTCTTAAAAAGTCAAAATTAAATTTACCATATGACCCAGCAAATTCACTCCTACCCAAGAGAAATGGAAACATATGTCCACACAAAGACTTGTACTTGGGTGGTCATAGCAACATTATTCATAATATCTAAAAGGTGGAAACAACCCAAATGTCATTCAACCAGTGAGTGCATTTAAGCAAAATATCGTATATCCATTCAATAAAATACTATTCAGCAATTAAAAACAACAAAGTACTGATATACAATACACCATGCCTAAACCTCAAGAATATTATGCCCAGTGAAAAAACAATGCATAAAAGAACACATACAATACGATGTCATTTATATGAAATTCTTGCCCCCAAAAGGCAAATCTGTAGAGATAGAAAGTAGATTAGTGGCCAGGCATGGTGGCTCACGCCTGAAATCCTAGCACTCTGGGAGGCTGAGGCAGGTGGATCGCTCAAGGTTAGGAGTTTGAGACCAACCTGAGCACGAGCGAGACCCCATCTCTACTAAAAATAGAAAGAAATTATCTGGACAACTAAAAATATATATACAGAAAAAGTTAGCCGGGCATGTTGGCACATGACTGTAGTCCCAGCTACTCAGGAGGTTGAGACAGGAGGATCGCTTGAGCCCAGGAGTTTGAGGTTGCTGTGAGCTAGGCTGATGCCACGGCACTCTAGCCAGGGCAACAGAGCCAGACTCTGAATCAAAAAAAAAAAAAAAAAAGAAAGTAGATTAGTGCCTGCCTGGTGGGATGGAAGGGGGGTACAAACAGACATGAGGGATGTTTTGAGGGTGATGGGGATATTCTAAAAGTCGATTGTAGTGATGGTTGTACAACTCTGTAAAAAAGCTAAAATTAATTTTATACTTAAAGCAGGTGAAATTTATGCTAAGTGATTATACTTCAATAAAGATATTTAAAAACAGAGGCTCCACCCCTGGAGGTACAGCGAGACAAGAAAAGCCACTTTCCCTCTCCGACTAGGGTGAATCCGTGGGACCTTGGTGCAGATCAACAGTTGACAGTCCAGTGACTTTGCTGGTCAGACAAAAATCCTGGCAAGAGGCCAAAACAGGCTCCCCAAGTAACCGCTCCCATCAGGAGCAGCCTCCCAACCGTGGTAGAAGAACCCTGAACAACATATTAGTGGCTTCCCCTAGCGGCAGATCAAGCAACCATAGAAGTGCACACATCCAGGCTGATAGGCAGCAGCTGCAACCTGCCTTGCTCCTACAGCATCTACTGGAACAGAACCTACACAGGGCGTGTTACTTTCCAAACAAAAACTGAAAGGTGAGAAGCAACAGCTGATCCAGATGGGAAGGACTCAGCGAAAAACTCTGGAAGTATGAAGAATCAAATGGAAAGCACACCCCCAAAGAAGAACAAAGGCTCTCTAGCAATGGACATTAACCAAATTCAGAATACTAAAATGACAGAAGAAGAATTTCAAACATGGATTGCAAGAAAACTCAATGATATGCAAGAAAAAATGGATGGATAACCAACACAAAGAAACCACAAAAAAATCCGGGATTTGGTAGAAAAATTCACTAAAGAAATTGAAATATTAAAGAAAAATCAAACCAAACTCCTGGAAATGAAG
>NW_012152741.1:112349-112881 GCF_000956105.1 Propithecus coquereli
TATATATAATTATATATAAATATATACCAGATATACACCAAATATATAGTTATCTTGGAGGTGTGGGATTATGAGGGACTTTTCACTTTCTACATTGAATGTTTATGTACTCTTCAAATTTTTATAATGTACGTATCACTTTCGTAAGCAGAAAAAAAATTGAAGATATATATTTTTAAGTATTCTCATCCCCATATCCTTTATTAGTCAGAGTTCTTGAATAAAAGCATCAATGACTCTGGTTAACTGCAGCAGAAAATAAAATTATTGGAAGGTGTGGCAGAGTCATTTACTGTTTGCTGAATTTCCCAGTCCTCTTAGAGGTAGATGGGGCCATGTGACTGGTTCTGGCCAATGGGCTGTGCATTTAAGAACTGGTGCTCAGTCCTCCCACTCCTTCTTCCTCTGCTATGGTGACCATGGAGGCCTCAGGTACTAGATGAGACAGCCACAAGATGGTGGAACTTCCATCATCCTGGATCCCTTAGTTATCTCTTGAAAGGGAACTGTCCTTTTTTTTTTTTTATTTCAG
>NW_012152741.1:124006-125443 GCF_000956105.1 Propithecus coquereli
CCTGACTGACATTTACAGGACATTCTACCCCAAAACCACTGAATATACGTTCTTCTCATCAGCTCATGGGACATTCTCTAAGGTTGGCCATATTCTAAGACACAAAGTATGTGTCAATAAACTTAAAAAAAAGAAATTATATCATTAATTTTCTCAGATCACAGTGGAATAAAAATAGAAATCAACCCCAACAGAAACTCTCATCTCTACACAAAGTCATAGAAATTAAACAACCTTCTGTTGAATGATTACTTCATAAACGAGGAAATCAAGACGGAAATCAAAAGATTCTTTGAACTAAATGACAAAGGAGACACAAGTTATCAAAACCTGTGGGATACAGCTAAAACAGTCCCGAGAGGAAAGTTTATTTCCATAAATGCCTATATCCAAAGGTCAGAAAGATCACAAATAGACAACTTAATGAATCAACTCAAAGAGCTGGAAAAAGAAGAACAGACCGACCCCAAATCCAGCAGAAGTGAAATTAATAAGATCACATCAGAATTAAATGAAATTGACAGCAGGGAAACTATATGGAAGATTAATAAAACAAAAAGTTGGCTCTTTGAAAAAATAAACAAAATTGACATGCCTTTGGCTAAAGTAACGAAAAACAGAAAAGAAAAATCTCTGATAAGCTCCATCAGGAACAAAAAAGGAGAAGTTACAACTGTTGCCATGGAGATACAAGATATAATTTATGAATATTACAAAAACCTTTATGCACATAAACTAGAAAATGTGGAGGAAATGGAAAAATTTCTAGAAACACACAGCCTCCCTAGGCTCAACGAGGAAGAAATAGAATTCCTGAACAACCGACATCAAGTACTGAAATTGAAACAGCAATAAAAAACCTTACTCAAAAGAAAAGTCCTGGAGCAGATGGTTTCACACCTGAATTTTACCACACCTACAAAGAAGAACTGGTGCCTATCCTGCAGAAACTATTCCACAACATCGAGAAGGATGGAATCCTCCCCAACACATTTTATGAAGCCAACATAACCCTGATACCAAAACCAGGAAAGGACGCAACAAAAAAGGAAAACTACAGACCAATATCCCTTATCAATATAGACGCAAAAATTCTCAAGAAAATTCTAGCTAACCGAATCCAGGTGCTTATTAAGAAAATAATCAATCATGACCAAGTGGGGTTCATTCCAGAGATGCAGGGATGGTTCAACATACGCAAATCTATACATGTAATCCACCACATAAACAGAAGCTAAAACAAAAACCATATGATTATCTCAAGAGATGCAGAAAAAACATTTGACAAAATTCAATACCCTTTTATGATAAGAACGCTTAACAAAATAGGCATAGATGGGGCTTACCTAAAAATGATACAAGCCATTTATAACAAACCCACAGCCGACATCATAGTGAATGGGGAAAAATTGAAAGCATTCCTACTTAGAACTGGAA
>NW_012152741.1:127275-130644 GCF_000956105.1 Propithecus coquereli
GGGGGGAGGAGGGGACGGGTATATGCATACACAAAGAGTGCGATGCGTACCACCCGGGGGATGGACACCCTTGAAACTCGGACTTTGGGGGCGTGGGGAGGCAAGGGCAATATGCATAACCTAAACATCTGTACTCCCATAATATGCTGAAATAAAAAAAAAGACTAGGTGAACATGAAGCTAAAGGAACAGAGACTTTAGTGAGTACATGTGACAAGGAATAGTCTTTCAAAAAATAGTTTGGAAATGTCTAAAAACAAAAGGACTACTCCAGCCTTCAGCAATGAAAAAAAAAAAAAAACCCTGGGAAAGGAGGAGAATCTGATTTCCAGAGCTACCGCATTATGATAATTAAATACACAATTTTGGACCAAAAAATCACAAGGAATACAAGCAAACAGGAAAACATGATTAATTCAAATAGACAAAATAAATTGACAGAAACCCTTGGCATTTTTTTGCGGAAATAGAAAACACCATCCAAAAATTCATATAGCTCCTAAGGGACCCCCAAATATCCCAAGCAATCTTGAAAAAGAACAAAGTTGGAAGACTCACACTTCCTGATTTCAAAACTCATCACAAAATTTGTTTGGGCTATTCTTACTACAATAGTAAAAATAGCATAAAAACAGACATATACACCAATGGAGTAGAATAGAGAGTCCAGAAATAAACCCACACACGTGGTCAAATGATATTTGACAAGGGCACCAAGACCATTCAGTAGGAAAGAACAGTCTTTTCAACAAATGGTCCGGGGAAAACTGGATATCCACATACAAAAGAATGAAATTGGACCCTTATCTTACACTGTGTACAAAAGTAAACTCAAAATGGATCAAAGACCTAAATGTTGGAGCTAAAATTATTAGAAGAAAATGGGGAAAGCTTCATGACATTGGATTTGGCAATGATTTCTTGGATATGACAACAAAAGCACAGGCAACAAAAGAAAAAATATATAAATTGGACTTAACTTTAGTGCATGAAAGGACACTATCAAGAAAGTGAAAAACAACCCATAGAATGGGTAAAAACATTTGCAAATCATATATTAATATCTGCTCAGGAGTTGTTATGAGCTGAACTGTGTCCTCTCAAAATTCACACATTGAAGTCCTAATCCACAGTACCTGAGAATGTGACTATATTTGGAGATAGGGTCTTAAAAGAGGCAGTCAAGTTAAATGAGGTCATTAGGGTGGGCCATAACACAATACGACTGGTGTCCTTATAAGAAGAGGAAATTAGGACACAGACAAACGCAGAGAAAAGACCATGTGACTACAAAGGGAGAAATAGTCATCTACAAGCCAAGGAAAGAGGCCTAAGCATGAAATCACCATTGATCTTGGATTTCTAGACTCCAGAATCATGAGAAAATAAATTTCTGTTGTTTAAGCCACCCAGTCTGTAGTACTTTGTTATGGAAGCCCTAGCAAACTAATACAGGAATTAATATCTATAATATTAATATATAAAGAATTCCTACAACTCAACAACAGCAACAAAAATAAAAACAACCCAATTAAAAACTGGGCAAATGACTTTAGACATTTCTCCAAGATATACTAATGGCCAAAAGGCACATGAAAAGGTGCTCGGCATCCCTAATCATTAGGAAAATGCAAGCCAAAACAAACAAGCACACAAAGAACCCCCAAAATAACAAGTGTTGGTGAAGATGTGGAAAAATTGGAAGGAACTCTTGTGAATTGTGGTGGGAATGTAAAACGGTACAGCTACTGTGGAAAATAGTGTGGCAGTTCCTCAAAAAATTAAACATTGAATTACTATATGATCAGGACATTCCCCTTCTAGGTTCATATCCAAAAGATTTGAAAGCAGAGACTCTAACAGATATTTGTAACTAATATTCACAGCAGCATCATTCACAATAACCAAAAGGTGGAAACAACTCCAATGTCCATCCAAAGATTAATGGATAAACAATGGCCAGGTGCAGTGGCTCACACCTGTAATCCTAGCACTTTGGGAGGCCAAGACAGGAAGATTGCTTGAGGTCAGGAGGTGGAGACCACCCTCGGCAACATAGCGAGATCCTGTCTCTACAAAAAATTTTAAAAATTAGCCGGGTGTGGTGGTATGCACCTGTAGTCTCAGCTAATTGGGAGGCTGAGGCAGAAGGATCACTTGAGTGCAGGAATTCAAGGTTGCAGTGAGCTATAATTATGCCACTGTGCTCCAGCCAGGGCAACATAGCAAGACCCTGTCCCCAAAACAAAAAACAAAAATTTCTACAAAATGTGATATATACACACAATGGAATATTATTCAGCCTTAAAAAGGCATGAAATTGTGATACATTTTACAACATGGATGAACCTTGAAAACATTATGCGTGGTGAAATAAACCAGAAACAAAAGGACAAATATTGTGTAATTCCACTTATATGAGGCAGCTAGACTAGTCAAATTCATAGAAACAAAAAGTAGAATGATGGTTACCAGGGCTGGAAGGGAAGAGAAAATAGGAATTTATTTTTAATGGGTATCAAATTGAGATGATTAAATAGTTCTAGAGTCAGATATGGTGATATTTGTACAACAGTGTAAATGTACATATTGCCACTGAATTGTATACTTTTAAGTGGTCAAAATGGCAAGTTTTAGTTTATGTATATTTTACCAAAATAAAAAAATGGACAAAGTACCTGAATAAACATTTCTCCAAACAAGATATGCAAATGGTCAATAACCACATGAAAAGAAGCTAAACATCATTAGTCATTACAGGGGGATATAATAAAAACTACACGAGGTACCATTTTACATCCATTGAAGTGGCTATAATAAAAAAAATGGAGAACAAAGTGTTGAAAATGTAGAGAAATCAGAACATTTGTACATTGCTGGTGGGAATGCAAAATGGTGCAGCTGCTGTGGAAAAAGTTTGGTGGTTCTTCAAAAAGTTAAACATAGAATTATCATATGACCCAGCAATTACACTCCCAGGTACATACCCAGAAGAATTGAAAACAGATACTCAAATAAATACTTGTATGTCAATGTTCATTGCAGTATTATTCACAATATACAAAAGGTGGAAACAATCCAATGTCCATTAGCAGATGAATGAATAAACAAAATACACATACAATGGAATATTATTCAGTCATAAAGTGGAATGAAATTTTGACACACACTACAACATGGATGAACATTGAAGACATTGTGCTAAGTAAAATAAGCCAGTCACAAAAGGACAACCATTGTGAATATAATTAATGCCATGGAATTGTAAACTTTAAAATGGTTAAGACAAATTACCCTGATTTGATAATTGCACATATATATATATATATATATATAAAAATATCACTTGTACCCCATAAATATGTACAA
>NW_012152741.1:131399-147187 GCF_000956105.1 Propithecus coquereli
TGTGGTTACTTTTTTATTTCAAAATATTAAGGGGATACAAATATTTTTGATACATGGCTTGAGTCAGGGCTATAAGTGTGCCCATCACCCAAATAGTGTTCGATGTACCCATTAGGTGGGTTTTTGCTCATCCCCTCCCTCCTTCCCCCTGCTTGATTTCCTATGACTTGCACTTCCCTCTGTGCACTTGTGTGCCCATCAGTTAGTTCCAATTTATTAGAGAGTACATGTGTGTTTGTATTTCCATTCTTGAGATACTTCACTTAGAATAATGGTCTCCAGTTCCTTCCAAATTGCTGCAAAAGGCATTAATTCATCCTTTTTATGGCTGAATAGTACTCCATGGTAGACATATACCGCGTCTTGTTAATCCACTCAGGAATTGACGGGCACTTTGGTTGATTCCACATCTTTGTGATTGTGAATTGTGCTGCGATAAACATTTGAGTGCAGGTACTTTTAAAAACAAATGAGTCATCTTTAGAGATTGATACTGAAATATTTGTAAGTTATGGGGGGAAAGGAGGTTGAAATAAACACATTTTCAGTCAAACAAAAAGTGAGTTTGTCATCAAGAGACCTTGACAAAAGGACATCCTTTAAAGGACGTATTTTGGTAGAGGGAAAGTAATCCCAGATGGAAGGACTAAAGATGGAAGAGGAATCAAGAATGAGTGTGGTGCAGGGCAAGGGCAACATACTTAACCTAAACATCTGTACCCCCATAATATGCTGAAATAAAAAAAAAAAGAATGAGTGTGGTGAACATTAATGTCTTCACAGTTAAAAGCAAAAAGATAAACTAAAATAGAGGACAACGTGGCACACCTAAAAGTGTAGGTTTGTTATTTTTACGAAGTCCAATTTATATATTTTTTCTTTTGTGGCCTGTGCTTAGTGTCATATTTAAGAAACCGTTGCCTGGCAGGGCGCGGTGGCTCACGCCTGTAATCCTAGCATTCTGGGAGGCCGAGGCGGGTGGATCGTTGAGCTCAGGAGATCGAGACCAGCCTGAGCAAGAGCGAGACCCCGTCTCTACTAAGAATAGAAAGAAATTACTTGGACAACTAAAAATCTATATAGAAAAAATTAGCTGGGCATGGTGGTGCATGCCTGTAGTCCCAGCTACTCGGGAGGCTGAGGCAGTAGGATCGCTTGAGCCCAGGAGTTTGAGGTTGCTGTGAGCTAGGCTGACACCACAGCATTCTAGCCTGGGCAACAAAGTGAGACTCTGTCTCAAAAAAAAAAAAAAAGAGAGAAACAGTTGCCTAATTAATTCAAAGCCATAAAGATTCACTACTATATTTTCTTTTAGAGTTTTATAGTTCTAACTTTTACATTTAAGTCTAAAATCCATTTTAAGTTAATTTTTGAATATAATGAGAGGATGGGGTCCAACTTCATTCTTTCGAATGTGGATATATAGTAGTTCCAGCACCATTTGTTGAAAGGGCTATTATTTCCACCTTTGAATTGTCTTGGTACCCTTGTCAAAAATCAATTGACCATATATGTAATAGTTTATTTCTGAACTATCAATTCTATTCCATTGATCTATATATCTATCTTTTTACCAATAGCATACAGTATTGATTACTGTAGTTTTGTAGTAAGTTTTGAAATAGAGAAGTGTAAGTTCTAATTTGTTCTTAGTTTGCAAAATTGTTTTGGCTATTCTGGGGTCCTTGCATTTCCATATGAACTTTATTTTATTTTTAAAATAAATTTTATTGATTTTATTGTGTAAATTTAAAGTATACAAAACAATGTTATAAGATATATATATATATATACACACATATAGATACAGGTAGATAGATAGTAAAATGGTTACTATAATGGAATGAATTAATACATCCATCATATCACGCAGTTACTCACATTTCCCCCAGGTGGCAAGAGCAGCTATAATCTGCTCATTTAGCAAAATTCCTGAATACAATATGCTATTATTAGTATAACTATAGTCTTCATGTTGAACATTAGATCTTTCAACTTGTTTATGCTATATATCTGCTACTTTGTATCTTTTTTACCTACATCTCTTCATTTCCTCCCCACACCCACACCCTCCCTCTGGTAACTACTCTCTCCATATATGATCTTTTTTTTTTTTTAAGATACCACACATAAGTGAAATGATGCAATATTTTTCTTTCCTTGTCTGTCTTATTTCACTTAGCATAATACCTTCCAGGTTCATTCGTGTTCTGGCCAATGGCAGGATCTTTTTTTTTTTTAAGGCTGAATAATAGTCATACATGCACGCACACACGCGCGCTCACACACACACACACACACACACCAGTTTCTTTATCCATTCATCTATTGATGGACACCTATGCTATTTCCATATTTTGGCTATTGTGAATAATGCTGCAATAAACAGGGGAGTGCAGATATCTTTACGAGATGATGATTTCCTTTCCATTGGATATATATGCAGAAGTGGGATGGCTGGATCATATGGTACTTCCATTTTTAATTTTTTGAGGAACCTCCATGCTGTTTTCCAAAATGACTGCACCAATCTACATTCCTATCAACAGTGTACAAGGGTTCTCTCTTCTCTACATCCTTGCCAAAACTTATTTCTTGTCTTTTTGATAATAACTATCCTAACAGGTAGGTGTGAGGTGGTATTTTACAGTGGTTTTGATTTGCATTTCTCTGATGATCAGTGATGTTGAACACCTGTTCCTGTACTTGTTGGCGATTTTTCTGTCATCTTTGGAGAAATGTCTATCCAAGTCCTTTGTCCATTTTTTAATTGGATCATGTTTTCTTGCTATTGAGTTGTATGAGTTGTTTGTAAATCTTGGATATTAACCCCTTATCTGATACATGGTTTCCAAATATTTTTTCCCAATCTGTAGGTTGTCTTTTCATTTTGTTGATCATTTCCTTTGCTGTGCAGAAATTTTTAATTTGATATAGTCCCATTTATTTATTTTCTCTTTCATAGCCTGAGTTTTTGGTGTGATATCCAAGAAATCATTGCCAAAGCTAATGTCAAGGAGCTTTTCCCCTATGTTTTCTTTCAGAAGTTTTATGGTTTCAGGTTTTATATTTGCGTCTTTCATCCATTTTGAATTGATTTTTCATAGGGTGTAAGACAAGGGTCCAGGTTCATTCTTTTGCATGTGGAAATCCAGTCTTCCCAGCATTATTTATTTATTTATTTATTGTGCAACAGAGTCTAGCTCTGTTGTCCAGGCTAGAGTGCTGTGGCATCACCCTAGCTCACAGCAACCTCAAACTCCTGGGCTCAAGCGATCCTCCTGCTGGAACTGTAGTGGCTGGGACTACAGGTGTGCACAACCACACCTCACTAATTTTTTTTATATTTTTAGTAGAGATGAGTCTTGCTCTTGCTCAGGCTGGTCTCAAACTCCTGACCTCAAGTGATGCTCCCACCTTGGCCTCCCAGAGTGTTAGGATTACAGACATGAGCCACTGCACCCAGCCACCAGAACTATTTATTAAAGAGACTATTCTTTCCCCATTGTGTCTTTTTGGTGCTCTTGTCAAAAACTAGTTGATCATATATGTGTGGATTTATTGCTGGGCTCTCCAGTCTGTTCCATTGGTCTATATGTCAGTTCTTATGTGAGTACCATGCTGTTTTGATTAATATAGCTTTGTAATATAATTTTAAATCAGGAAGTATGATGCCTCCAACTTTGTTTTTTCCTGTCATAATTGCTTTGGTGATTCAAGGTCTTTTGTGGGTCCATATGAATTTTAGGATTGTTTGTGAACATTTTAACAATATTAATTCTTCCAGTCCATGAGCATGGAATATCTTTCCATTTGAGTCCTCTTCAATTTCTTTCATCAGTTTTTTATAGTTTTTAGTGTATAGGTCTTTGCCTTCTTATAGCAAAATATTTTTTGATGCTATCATAAATGGGATTGTTGATTTTTTTTCAGCTAGGTCATTATTTGTGTATAGAAATGCCATAGATTTTTGTTTGCTGGGTTTGTATCCTGTAACTTTACTGAATTCATTTATTAGATCTAACAGATTTTTGGTGGAGTTTTTGATGTTTTCTACACATAGAATGATGTCATCTGCAAATAGAGATAATTTTACTTCTCTCTTTATGATTTGGATAACTTTTATTTCTTTTTCTTTTCTAATTGCTCTTGATAGTACTTTCAGTACTATGTTGAATAGAAGTGGTGAGAGTGTGCATCCTTCCCTTGTACCAGATCTTAGAGGAAAAGCTTTCAGTTTCTCCCCATTGATTATGATAACTGTGGGTTTTTCATAAATGGATTTTCTTATGTTGAGGAACTTTCCTCCTATACCTAAACTGTTAAGAGTTTTATCAAGAAAGGGTGTTGAGGGAGAAGGGGACGGGTATTTGTATACGCAAGGAGTGCAATGCGCACTACCCGAAGGATGGACATATTTGAAACACGGACTTCGGTGGGGGGGGAACCAAGGGCAACACACGTAACCTAAACATATGTACACCCATAATTTGCTGAAATAAAAAAAAAAAAAAAAGAAAGGGTGTTGAACTTTGTCAAATGCTTTTTCTGTGTCAACTGATATGATCATGTGATTTTTGTCTTCAGTCTGTTATTGTGATGTATTACATTGATTGATTTGCATATGTTAAACCAGCCTTGCATGCCAGGGATAAATCCCACTTGATTATAATGTATAATCTTTTTGACGTGTTGTTGAATTTGACTTACTAATATTTTATAGAGGATTTTCATACCAATGTTCATTAGAGCTATTGGCCTGTAGTTTTCACTTCTTGTGGTGTCTTTGTCTGGCTTAGGTATCGAGGTGACGCTAGCCTTATAAAATGTGCTAGGACATATTCCCTCTAGCTCTATTTTTTGGAAGAGTTTAAGAAATACTGGTGTTAATTCTTCTTAGAAAGTTTGGTAGAATTCTGCTGTAAAGCCATCTGGTCCTAGACTTTTCTTTGTTGAAAAGCTTTTAGTTACGACTTCAGTCTCTTTGTTATTGGGCTGTTCAGGCTATTTCTTCCTGATTCAACCTTAGTAGGTTGTATTATACTAGAAATTTATCGATTTTCTCTAGGTTATCATTTTTGAGTCAAATTAATTTTAGAATCATCTTGTCAATTTTTGCAAAAGGCAGTTGGGATTTTGAAGGGGATTCTACTAAATCTGTAGATGAATTTAGGGAGTATTGCCATTTTAACAACATTAAGTTTTCCATTCTATGAACATGAGATATCTCCATTTATTTAGGCCTTCTTGTTAGTATTTTTCAACAATGTTTTGTGCAAGCCTTGCATTTCTTTTGTTAACTTTGTTCATAAGTATTTTACTCGTTTTAATGCTGTTGTAAATGGAATTTTTTCTTAATTTCAGTTTTGGATTATTCACTGTTAGTATATAGAAATACAATTGATTCTTATGTATTGATTTTGTATCTGCAACCATGCTCAACTAATTTATTAGCTATAATAACTTTTGTGTATTCTTTAGGATTTTCTATTTATCAGATCATGTCATCTGTGAATAGAGTTTTTACTTATCCATTTTTCAATTGGATGCTTTTTATCCTTTTTTCTGCCTAATTGTCCTGGGTAGACCCACTAGCACAATGTTGAATAGAAGGGTCAAAAGAAGACATCCTTGTCTTCTTCCTTACCTTAAGAGGAAAGCATTTAGTCTTTAACCACTAAGTATAAGTTAACTGTGTTTTTTTTGTAGATGGCCTCCATCAGGTTGAGGAAGTTTCCTTCTATGTATAGTTTATTGAGTATTTTATGATGAATGAGTGCTAGATTTTGTCAAATTCTTTTTGTGTGTATTGAGATGACTGTGTGGTTTTTCTCCTTTATTCTATTGATTTCTGGATGTTAAATTATGCATTCCTCTGATAAATTCCATTTGGTCATGGTGTACAATACTGTTTATGTACTGCCAAATTTGATTTACTAGTATTTTGTTGAGGATTTTTACATGTAAATTCATATGGGATATTGTGTAGTTTTCTTTTTTTTGCAATGTCTAGGTCTATGTATACTGGCCTCATAGACTAACTTATGAAGAGTTCCCTCCTCATTTATATTTTGAATGAATTCATAAAGGACTGGTCTTCATTCATTTTAAAACATTTGATAGAATTCACCAGTGAAGCCACCTGGTCCTGGACTTGTCTTGGTGGGAAGTTTTTATTATTATTATTTTAATTCAGGATATTATTGGGGTACAAATATTTTGGTTACATGAAATGCATTTGCCTCACTCAAGCCAGGGCCACAAGCATGCCCTTCCCACATACAGTGAGCCTTTCTCCATTAGCTGTGGGTCTACCCACCCCACCTGCTCTACCCTTCACTTCCCCACCCCCCCACCTGACTGGCACCCAGTGAATATTACTACCATGTGAGCACCTTAGTGTTGATCAATTAGTACCCGTTTGATGGCGAGTACATATGGTGCATGTTTTTCCATCCTTGTGATACCTCACTTCGAAGGATGGGCTCAATCTCTATCCAGGATAATATAATGTGGGAAGTTTTTTGATCACTAAGACAATCTCTTTACTTGATACAGGTTTATTCAAATTTTTTTCTCTTCTTGAGTCAGTTTCAGTAGTTGGTGTCTTTCTATGAATTTGCCCATTTTATATAGGTTATTTGCTTTCTTGGCATATATTGCCCATAGTATTAATTTATAATCCTATTTATTTCTTTAAGATTGGTTGTTATGCCCCCTCTTCCATTTCTGATTTTAGTAATTTGAGTCTTCTCCCTTTTTTCTTTTGTCAGTCTGGCTAAATGTTTTTCAATATTGTTGATCTTTTCAAATAAACAATTTTTGGTTTTGTTGATATACTCCATTGTAATATTTTCTATTCTCTATTTCATTTATTTGCACTCTAATCTTCATTTTAGCCTTCCTTCTGATTGCTTTGGGTTTAGTTTGCTCTTCTTAGTTTCTTAAGGTGGAAGATTAGATTACTACTTTGAGATTCCTCTTCCTTTTTGATATAGGTGTTTATAGCTATAAATTTTCTTCTTACCACTACTTCAGCTGCATCTCATATATTTTTGTATGCTGGTTTGCATTTTCATTAATCTCAAAGTATTTTCTAATTTCTCTTGTAATTATTTCTCTGTTATTTAGGAGTATATTGTTTAATTTCCACATATTTGTGAATTTTTCTAAATTTCCTTCTGTTATTGCTTCCTAATTGCATGCCTTGTGGCCAGAGAACATACATTGTAGGATTTAAATCCTTTTTAATTTATTGTGGCTTGTTCTTTGGCCTAACATATGGTCTATCCTTGAGAATGTTCCATGTGCATCTGAAAAGAATGTGTATTTTACTGTTGTTCTGGGGAGTATTCCATGGATATTTGTCAGGATTAATTAATTTATAGTGATGTCCAAGTGTTTTATTTCATTGTTGATCTTTTGCCTAGTTCTTTCATTATTGAAAATGGAATGTGAAATCCTCCAATTATTGTTATTCAATTGTCTTTTTCTCTTTCTTCAATTCTGTCATTATTTGCCTCATGTATTTTAGGACTCTCTTGTCAGGTACCTATATGTTTACATAGGTGTATAGCTTCCAAAATTAGAAGGAAAATGTAGTCTGTAAAGATAACTTTTAAATCAATCCACAGCAAGGCAAAAAGCAATAGAAAAAGAAACATAAAATGGGTGGGTTCAAAATGAGGGAAGAACTTGCAACACCTTGAGGTGTGAAAAAGTAAAGCAGTGCTCAAAAAATGATGGTGACATGTCAAAAGGACCCAAGTACCAACTTGAAGAAGATCCAAATGCCAAAATTTGGGACAATTTGGGCAAAAAAATGAATAAAACAAATATCCACAAGTTCATCCCAACATAAATAATTGAAGAAATGAAAAATAGAAGAGAAGGGAAAGTACTTCCTTACAGTAGAATTCCAATTAATAAATGCATACACAAAGATGGAAATAGAAAGCCTTCATTTGGTAAACACCACAGGCATAATTGTTTCAGGCAATTGGATTGCCTGAAACATCAATGTTAGCATCAGTGGATGCTAAAATTAGTGCGCATACGATAAGAAACAAGATATTGAGGTGGTCTCGAAGTATTTTTTCACAAGCTATATATTAATTTCAAAGGGGGAAATTTTTCACCAGAGGAACCTAGCAGACACTACCCTGACCAAGTGATAGAGATAATTAGGCATATGGAGAGCATGTAACCCCTAATAATGATGTCATGAGAAGGGCATAACATCACTTCTGTAGAATTCTTGCCAAACATGCATAACCTAGATTTAATCTAGAGGAAACATCAGACTAACCCAAATTGATGGACATTACACAAAATAACTAGCCAGCATTCTTCAAAAGTGTCAAGGTCATGAAATATAAAAAGAGACTGAGGAACTGTTAAAGACCAAAAATTAAGGAGATGTGACAACTAAATGCAATATGGTATCCTGGACTTCACAGTAGTGGGACAATTGACTAAATTTGAATAAGGTCTGTAAATTACTTCATAGTATTATACCAATGTTAATTTCCTGCTTTCCAGAGTGGTAGTTAGGTAAGATGTTAGCATTTGGGAAAACTGAGTGAAACATATTGGGAAATATTTTGTACTGTTTTTGCAACTTTTTCATAAATCCAAAATTATTTCAAAATGAATATGTAAACATTTAATTAAAAAATGAATAGGCTTACACTTCCAGTAGAATGGGTGACTAGGAGCTCTGAGGGGCCCTCCTCAAAAACTAGACCCCAAATATTATACACTGTGCCTCTCACACAAGGTAAGGGAGCTTTCCAGGGACACTCCACCACCACTACCACCAAACAATGTGAGCTGGGTACAGGGTGAAGTCAGGAAAGTAGCAGTCTGGGTGGTAATACTATATGATGTAGTGGGACTAACCAGGAGTTATCCACTAGGGGCAAAAGCTTCAGAGGCAGGGGGCCTGGCCAGAACAAGAAGTCCAACAACTGTGGAGCCAGAGTGTAAGGAACCAGGAAGGGACTGAGTTGTCATGAAGCCTGAGTTCTCTAGAAACCCTTTATATGGATATTAATATTGTAACAGTAAGGAAGTGGGAAAGCTGAGTTCAAGATTCCAGCTCAGAGTCAAAACATTGGAAAGCGAGGTTAAAGTGACCCTAGGATGGAAATACCCACTTGCACCAGCAGAATTTGAAGCAAAGTCTTTTGGGAAGAAAATTTTCTCAAGCTAGGCTCATAGGACTCACATAGATTAAATGGGGCATCATGATCTCACAAAGATTACCCAACACCAAATCCCCTCCCTTAGGAAGAATCAGTAGAAACAAAGCAAAAGAAAAACAGATGTAAATCCTCAAGACAATAGATGTTGGAATTAATCCCATACATAACAGCTATGTATGAAACGATTAAAAAAAAATAAAGGGTACATTTGCAAAGATAAATATGCAATAAAAATCAATAAGCAATGAACAGACTTGAAAAAAACAAGTTCAACTTTGAGCAATGAAAACTATAATTGTTGAAATAAAAAAATCAGATTAGAAACAGTTGATAAGATAATTAGTAAATTGATAGGTATGTCAGAAGAATTTATTCAAAAAACAACATAGACACGGAGATGGAAAATATCAAACAGAGGTTAAGAGACATGGAGAATAGAATGAGAGGATCTAACAAATGTTAGGAGTCTCAGAAGGAAAAAATGGAGAAACTAAAGAAGAGGCAATATTGAAATGGCAAGGATTTCCTAGTTGCAGAAATGCCAGACTAGACTATTTGGATTACTGTCCTACTGAAAACAAGGTAAAAAGATGTAAGGTATACACCCCCCTACACAGACACACAATCTATATCTGTATTTGTATATATGCATATATATTAATATAAATATATATGTCATGTGTGTATGTGTGCATGTAAAAATCTTAAAACACTGGGAACTGAAAAGATAAATAGTTGAGAAACTGCCAGGCTATTTTTTGTGGGGGGAGTGGAAGGTGAAGCAAAGCCTGAATCCAAGGAGGTAGGGAGAATATCAGAACATCAGAGAGGCTTTTGCCTCTGAGGGTGCTTGCCCACAATCACACCTGGGCTTCAGTTCAATGGTGAGGGGAATGAAAGTGAAGACTCAGCTCCCTGCTCTGGGCAGAAAGCCTAGAGGAGTCCCTCCCTACATTAACTGGGGACTCCAGTGATCTTCACCATCAGGATAAGGGCAAACCAAAACTAAACTTCTTCCTTAAACCACAGGGTTGTAGAGGAGGCCATATTGGCCCATTAACATATCATTATATACCCAGTTCCTCTCTTATTCAAGAGCAAGGGCAAAGAAGACATCTTCACAGAAACAACAAACTGAGAGAGTTCACTACCATGAGACCCTAACTAAAAAAGATGCAACAGGATGTACTTCTGAAAGAAAAAAAATGATCCCAAATGGGAGGTCTGAGGTGCAAGAAGGAATAAAAATCAAAGAAAGTGGTAAATATATAGACAAATGTAAGTAAACATTGCCCATACTAAACAGTAATAATAATGTCTAGCAGGATTAAAAAATTAAAGTACAAAATAATTATATGTAGGCTAGGAGGGAATAAAGGAAGATATCTGGGATGAGGATAAAGATCTGATGAACTTTGATCAAATACAGGGTCATCAGTAAAAGAATAGAAACAGGATTAACTTTCAAACTAGTAGAAAGAAAAAAATGGAGTGATAAAAATATTCAGTCTAAATGGATTAAAAGCCAAGAAAAGAAGAAAAAAAGAAAGAGAATGGTGTATGAAGACAATGCACAAAATAAGATAGAATATTTAAACCCTGATATATTAGTAGCCACTTCAAAAGTAAATAGACTTAAATGTTCCAGTTAAGAGATAGAAATTATCACACTGGATAAAACAAAGAAGCATAAAATAAAATAAAACAAAAAATGAAGTCCCCTGAGTTGTTTCCACATGTTTGCAATTGTGAATTGTGCTACTATAAACATTTGAGTGCAGATGTAACAATCATCGGTTGTTGGGCAGGTGGGAGGGGGGAGGGGGATGGGTATATACACACCTAATGGGTGCAGTGCACAACGTCCAGCGGATGGACATGCTTGAAGCTCTGACTCAGGTGAGGCAAAGGCAATATATGTAACCTAAACATTTGTACCTCTATAATATGCTGAAATAAAAAAGAAAAAAGTGAAGTCCCTAACCTGATAAAGGGTATGTCCAAAAACCTATAGCTAACATCATACTTAGTGGAGAATTAATGGAGCCATTCCATTAAAGTCAAGAACAAGACAAGGATGCTTATTTCTTCTGTTTCAATATTGTACCAAAGGGCCTGACCTATGCAAAAATACCAAAAAAAAAAAAAAAGAAAGAAAAGAAAAAAAAGAAACTAGGAGTATAGAATCAGAAAATAAAGGATGAAATTATTCTTATTATTCAATATGATTGTTCACACAACAATCCAAGAGAATCTACAGACAAATTCTTAACTCTAATAAGAGAGTTCACTGTGGTTGCTGGATAAAGATCAACATATAAAAATAGCACTCCTATAACCAGTAATAAGCAATTAAAAATGAAAGGAAAAAAAAAGAAACCATTCACAGTAACAAGAAAACAAAACCATTCACAGTAATAAGGGGAAGGTGTTTCCATGGTGTAGCAGTTATCACGTTCACCTCACACAGTAATAAGGCAGAAAAAGGAATACTTAGTGTATTAGTTTTCTATACTGCATAATAAATTATCATAAATTTAGGGGCTTAAAACATCACACATTATCTCACAGTTTCTGCGGGTCAGAAATCTGGACACAGCCTAGCTGGGTCCTCTGCTCAGGGTCTCACAGGCTACAATCAAGGTCTTGGCAGGGCCTGTGGTCTTATTTCAGGCTCAGGGCCCTTTTCCAAGCTTGCATGGTTGTTGGTCAAATTAAGTTCCTTGCTGCTGTCATACCAAGGTCCCTATTTTCTTGCTGGCTATCAGCCAGGGGTTCACTCTCAGCTCTTAAAGGCCATCCTCAGGGCCTAGCTACATGGTCCTCTCACAACATAGCAACTTACTTCTTCAAAGCCAACAGTAGGCCGGGCGCGGTGGCTCACGCCTGTAATCCTAGCACTCTGGGAGGCCGAGGCAGGAGGATCTATTGAGCTCAGGAGTTTGAGACCAGGCTGAGGAAGGGCGAGACCCCGTCTCTACGAAAAATAGAAAGACGAGAGGAGCCAAGATGGCAGACGAGAAAAGCCGCCAGTCAGAATGTCTCTGCAGAAAAGACAAATTTTAGAAGAAAGTGAAAAGAATAAACTAGCAGAGAACCATAGATCGGGTGAGGGTCAGAAGGAAGGGTGCCTGAAACTACAGGAGACTCCATGAGAAGATGTTGTGGTGGAGAACTGGAAGGAGAAAAGTCCCCGAGAGGCTTGGAGGCCAGCGAAAAGGGGAGGTGGAGCAGATAACTTTCCCTCCCTTGAATCTCGGACTGTTGGTGGGCTCCTGAGCAGTTGGAGAGACCTGCCAACACCAGCCCAGAGACCCCTGCCACCAGTGAATGGTGGCCTCTTGCGGACAAGGCACCAGGCTCCCAGCTGCCTTGGGGCACTTCCCCGGGTACAGGCCCGAGCCTATCAGCAGACGCCATATTGCTCCATTCTCTTCTTCCCCTTCCCTACCCGTGGGTGCCCAGAGAGACAATTTAGCCATCACACAGAGGCATCTCCAAGGAATGGGACCTTTCCTTTTGGGGCCCTACAGCAGACTGAGGGGTACTCAGACTATCAGTTCCCTACCTGCCAGCCCTCCCAGGTGCTGCTTACCTGGGGACTCCAGGAGAGTGGGGCAAATCCAGAAGTGGAGTGAAATAGATCCAGCTTTGGCACCCTGTAGGTGATTCAAGACCAGCACCCCTCCCCCTGGCAGGGTCAGGGATTGATCTCCAGGGCCCAGGGGACAGGTCTGCAGACCAGACCTGTACACCCAGGTCAGGATCGCACTGCCCCGGGGCACAGAAGAGAGATCTGTCAAAGAGCCTACTGAGGAATGTGTGCCTTCAGGGGCAGATCAGCGTGCCAGAGTGGCAACCCTCTTCCCAAAACAGGGCTGTGCACCCACCTCAGGCTACGATTTGGATAGGGAACCTCACGGCCGATGTCACAGCCAGGGCAGATCCATCGCCCTGAGGTCCTGCTTGCTAGCAGAGGCCTGGGAGACGCCACGGAGAGAGGGAGGGTGGAGGGGAGCAAGACCTGCGCCAGAGTGCGGGTCTTGGACAGCCCCACCCCACCAAGCCCAGAATTTCAGCTGAGTGGAGCCATTTCAGCCATTCCAGGCAGCTTTGCACAGAAACAAAGAGCAGACCTTTGACCCCTGCTAACAGCAGTGGTGGAGCCTGAGGGCAGGCTTGCCAAACCCAGCCCCACCCAGACTCAGTCCCGGTCCTGCCCCCACTGAGGTGGAGAATAAGGACACACCTCGAAATCCCAGGGCCCCACCCACCACCTGAGGCACAAGAGGGCTTCTCTGGAGGAACAAGAGCTGGCTACAGGACCCAAAAACAGCAGGACAGCTTGCTCCTACCAGCAAGTACCACCTACTGAGAGAGAGGTCATTCTACACACCCTTTTACTGCGTCTACTGATTCATCATAAAGGGTGTGGTCGAATATCACCCACAAACACCACCTACTGGCTCAGAGACTAAACAGGGCGTGCCATTATCCAAACAAAAATCTCAACGCAAGAAGGAACAACTGATCCAGATGGGAAGGAACCAGTGAAAGAACTCTGGAAGTATGAAAAATCAAATGGAAAGCACACCCCCAAAGAGGAACAACAGCTCCGTAGCAATTGACATTAACCAAACTCAGAACACTAAAATGACAGAAGAAGAATTTCGAACATGGATTGTAAGAAAACTCAATGCTATGCAATAAAAAAAATGCATGGATAACCAACACAAAGAAACCACAAAAAAAATTCAGGACTTGGAAGAAAAATTCACTAAAGAAATTGAAATATCAAACAAAAATCAAACCGATCTCCTGGAAATGAAGGACATATTCAGGAAACTACAAAACACAGTGGAAAGCCTCAAGAACAGGGTAGATCAAACAGAATAAATAATCTCAGAGATTGAGGACAACTCCTTCCAATTAAATAAGTCAATCACAGAGATCGAGCAGAAAATTAAGAGAAAAGAAATAAGCCTACAAGAAATGTGGGATTATGTGAAAAAACCAAACCTGAGGGTGATAGGGATTCCAGAAGGTGAAGAAGAAAACACTCAAGGGCTGGAAAACCTATTTGAAGAATTAATAGAGGAGAATTTTCCAGGCCTTGCTAAAAATCTAGATGTACGGGTACAAGAAGCTGAACGGACCCCAGGGAGATTCAATGCAAATAGGAAGACACCACGTCACGCAGTCATCAGATTGACAAAAAGAGCCACTAAAGAGGCCCTTCTATGAGCTGTAAGGCGAAAGAAACAAGTAACATACAAAGGAAAGCCCATCAGAATAACTCCAGATTTCTCAACTGAAACCCTACAAGCAAGAAGAGCCTGGGGTCCCATTTTCACTCTTCTGAAACAGAATAATACCCAGCCTAGAATCTTGTACCCTGCAAAACTAAGTTTCATATATGAAGGAGAAATAAAGACATTCTCAGATAAGCAAAAACTGAGGGAATTCACCAAGACAAGACCAGATCTCCAAGAAGTACTCAAAACAGAATTACACAAGGATCAGTACAATAAACACTCTCGAGTGTGAAACCACTCAAAAGTTAAAGATCAAAGGCTAGATTACACAATGGCTTAAGAGAGAAAACAAAGCAACAAAATGCAACCCAACAGAATGAACAGTAATTCACCCCACTTACTGGTTCTCTCAATACATGTGAATGGTTTGAACTCCCCTCTCAAGAGACATAGACTGGCTGAATGGATAAAAAAAAAAAAAACAAGCCAAGGATCTGCTGTCTCCAGGAAACGCATCTAACCTGCAAGGATGCATTTAGACTCAAAGTAAAGGGGTGGAAATCAATATTTCAAGCAAATGGAAGCCAAAAGAAGGCTGGTGTGGAGGTTTGATCTCAGATAACTTGGTTTTTAAATCAACAAAAGTAATGAAAGACAAAGGGGGTCACTATATAATGGTGAAGGGTACAGTTCAAGAAGAAGACATAACAGCTGTAAATATGTATGCACCCAACTTAGGCGCACCCAGATTCATAAAGCAAACTGTACTTCATCTAATAAAATTGATAGACAGCAACACCATAATAGTCGGAGACTTCAACACGCCACTGACAGCACAGGACAGATCCTCCAAACAGAAAATTAACAAAGAACTAATGGACTTAAACAGAACTCACGAACAAATGGGCCTGACTGACATTTACAGGACATTCTACCCCAAAACCACTGAATATACGTTCTTCTCATCAGCTCATGGGACATTCTCTAAGACTGACCATATTCTAGCACACAAAGCATGTCTCAAAAATTTAAAAAAATAGAAATCATACCATGCATCTTCTCAGATCACAGTGGAATAAAAATAAAAATCAACCACAACAGAAACTCTCATCTATACAAAAAGTCATGGAAATTAAACAACCTTCTACTGAACGATTCCTTCATAAACGAGGAAGTAAAGATTGAAATCAAAATATTCTTTGAACTAAATGACAGAGGTGATACAAGTTATCAAAATCTGTTGGACACAGACAAAGCAGTCCTGAGAGGAAAGTTTATTTCCATAAATGCCTATATCCAAAAGTCAAAAAGATCACAAATAGACAAC
>NW_012152741.1:149783-150137 GCF_000956105.1 Propithecus coquereli
GTGGAAAGCAATATGGAGATACCTTAAAGAGATACAAGTAGAATTACCATTTGATCTAGCAATCCCATTACTGGGCATCTACCCAAAAGAACAAATGACACTCTATAGAAAAGACACCTGCACCCGAATGTTTATAGCAGCAGAATTCACAATTGCAAGATGTGGAAACAACCCAAGTGTCCATCAATACATGGGTGGATTAATAAAATGTGATATATGTACACCATGGAATACTATTCAGCTTTAAGAAACAATGGTGATATAGCACCTCTTATATTCTCCTGGATAGAGCTGGAATGCATTCTACTAAGTGAAGTATCCCAAGAATGGAAAAATAAGCACCACATGTACTCA
>NW_012152741.1:150453-151990 GCF_000956105.1 Propithecus coquereli
AAAAAAAAAAAAAAAAAAGGAAAGAAAATAGTTAATGCAATTCTGAACAAGAGAGGGGATTAATAAAAAACATAACTGAAGAGGGGCTTGAAGACGGCTGACTACAGGCATCTGGTACTTACCTCCTAAACAAAAAAACCAAAATAGAGAATAGATAATCACACTTCAAATAGATCACCTAAAAGAGAATGCTGGAGTTCAACAGAAAAGTGACAGGAAACACCTAAGGCAATGGGGAAGAGGGAAACGAGGCAGCCTGTTTGGGTGGGATCAGATGCCAGCCTGAAAAGGTTCCCCATTGTGGGAAAAGTGTAAGTGAGTGATGCCCAGTGCAGACTACTGCAATTCTAGCTGCAGGAGAGCCCCTTGATCCACATACACTCTGAAACTAACATACAGAGGTTCCTGGAGACTGCATGATGGCATTGCTCCAGAGAGGGAGCTCACACTGGGTCCCACACACACCCTGAGTCTTAAGCAGCTACAGCAAGGCACCACATTGACATCGCAGCTCCCACCAGACTGCACCCTGCCCTGGGGCCCAACAGCCCCTGCATCTCTGTATCCCTAGAGCCCATTGACAATCCCCTTCCACAGCTGGTGCCACTGCTGGCTGTTGTGGCCAAGGATCAAGCACAAGCCATTGGCAGCAACCCCACTGCCCAGTAGCAGGGCTGCTGTGCATTTGTAAGTGCCCTGAGGACAGGCTACCCTACTTGCAGACACTATCTGGGCCTAAAGTGTGTGCTTCCTAGCCACCTCTTTACAACTGTCACCACTGAAAGCAATCCCACCCTCCCCAGCAGCAGAGCCATAGTGCCACCACTGCCACATCCACCCAAGCATTCCACTGGCACTTGGGAATCACCCATCCATCCGCTGCCTACCACAGCCAGCACCTACACACACCAACTGGCGGCCTGAGAACAGATCCGCCCAGCCCAGCTCCACAACCCCCTCAGTGCCTGAGCATGCCATCCAGGCACCTGGGGATCACCCTGCCCCACACACCACCATTGGCACATAGTCACTCCTTTCAGGGGCCTGAGAACAGCCCCACCAAATCTGCCACAACCACCACAGCTGGTAACCACTTGCACTTGTCACCTGTGTGACTGGTGACTGGCCTTTCCAGAACATTGCAGCCACCAACAACACCACCATGGGGCCCTTGGGAGCCAGAGGTTTGTCCTGCCACTGCTACTTCCATACCCCATGCCAAACCCATTGCCCAGGGGTCCAAGGAACCACCCACCCTCCCAGCCCACCACTGCCACTGCCTGCACCCAAGCAAGCCACCTGGAGGCTCAAGAATTGGCCTGCCTGGACCTGCTGACATCAGTACCAGTGTACACCACCCTGGAGCCCAAGAATAGACACGCTTGGCCAGAGGAACCAATAATTCTCCAGCAATAGGTTCCAATGAAAAAGAAATTTATGAAACACTGGAAAAAAGAATTTTAATATATGATATTAAAGAAGCTCAGTGAGGCCAGGCACGGTGGCTCACGCCTGTAATCCTAGCACTCTGGGAGGC
>NW_012152741.1:161821-162328 GCF_000956105.1 Propithecus coquereli
GCCTAGGCCAATGTCTAGAAGAGTATTTCCAACATCTTCCTCTAGAATTCTAATAATTTCACTCCTTAGATTTAAATCTGTGACCCAGCGTGAGTTGATTTTTGTGAGAGGTGAAAGGTGTGGATCCTGATTCAGTCTTCTACATGTTGCTATCCAGTTTTCCCAGCACCATTTATTGAATAAAGATTCTTTTCCCCAGTGTATGTTTTTGTCTGGTTCGTCAAAGATTAGATGGCTATATGAGGATGGTTTTATATCTGGGTTCTCAGTTCAATGGCCCTGTTTTTGTGCCAGTATCAAGCTGATTTGATTATTACAGCCTTGTAATAAAGTTTGAAGTCTCATAAATTGATACCTCCCATTTTGTTTTTATTGCCTAGAATTGTTTTTGCTATGCAGGGTCTTCTCTGGTTCCATACGAAGCGTAAAATTACAAAAACCTTTATGCACACAAACTGGAAAATGTGGAGGAAATGGACAAATTTTTAGAAACACACAGCCTCCCTA
>NW_012152741.1:162378-166812 GCF_000956105.1 Propithecus coquereli
TAGCCAGGCATGGTGGCGCATGCCTGTAGTCCCAGCTACTCGGGAGGCTGAGGCAGTAGGATTGCTTGAGCCCAGGAGTTTGAGGTTGCTGTGAGCCGGGCTGACGCCATGGCACTCTAGCCCAGGCAACAGAGTAAGACTCTGTGTCAAAAAAATAAAAATAAAAAATAAATAAAGAAGCTCAGTGAGATACAAGAGAACTCAACAAGTATATAAAAAATGCTCAACATCATTATCAGGGAAATGCGAACAAAACTCACAATGAGATATCATCTTAACCCAGTTAGAATGACTATGATTGAAAAGACAAAAAATAACAGATGCTGGTAAGGATGGTGGAGAAAAGGGAACTCTTACACTGTTGGTGGGAATGTAAACTAGCACAGCCACTATGGAAAACAGTATAGAGATTTCTCAGAAAACTGAAAATAGAATAATCATTTGATCCAGCAATCCCACTACTGGGTATCTACCCAAAGGAAAAGAAATGAGTATATCAAAGGCATATCTATACCCCCATATTTATTGCAGCACTAGTTACACTAGCAAAGATATAGAATCAACCTAAGTGTCCATTAATAGATGAATGGATAAAGAAAGTGAGGTATATATACACAATGGAATACTATTCAGCCATAAAAAGAATGAAATCATGTCATTTGCAGCAACATCGATGGAACTGGAGATCATTATGTTAAGTGAAATCAGCCAGTCACAGAAAGACAACTCTCACATGTTCTCATTCGCATGAGATAACTAGAAAAGTTTATCTTAGGGAGGTAATTTTGAAAGATACCAGAGCCTAGGAAGGGCATGTGGATGGGGTGGGTGATGAGGAGAGGTTGGTTAATGGGTACCAACATTCAGTTAGATAGAAGAAATAAGTTCCAATCTTCAACAGCAGAGTAGGGTGAATATAGTAAACGACAATGTATTGTATGTTTCAAAACAGCTGTAAGAGACGACTTGAAACGTTCCCATCACATAGAAATGATAAATACTTGAGGTGATGGATACCCTAAATACCCTACCTTGATCATTACACATTCTATGTCTGTAAAAAATGGCACATGTACTTCATAAATAGGTACAAATATTATGCATTGATAAAAAATTTGAAAACAAAAACCAAGAATAAGGTGAGAAAGTGACTTGTTTTGCCAGATATCAAGATTTATTTTGAAGCTATAGAGTGAGTCTGGTGAAGGAATAGACAAATGGATTACTGGAAAAGAAGAGAAGATTCAGAAACAGGTCCACAGAACCTAGGATATTATAGAAGTGGCATTTCAAACACTGGGGAAAGGAAATAATATTCAATAAGTGGTATTGGAACAACGTATTTTTACATGGAAAAAATAAAATTAGTTCACTACTTCCTATCTTACATAGGAAATAAATTCTAGATGTACTAAACTTCTAAATGTGAAAAGGAAAATTTTAAACCTATTAGAAGAAAATATATAAGAATATAATAGGATCTTGCAGTAGGAAAGATTTTCTTAATCAAATTACAAAAAGCCCAAACCATAAAGGAAAAGAATCAGTTTGACTTTATTAAAATTTAAACTGCTATAAAAGAAAAGCACCATAACAGATTAATGAGACAGGTGACAATTTTGGAAAAGATGTTTACAGTACATGTATCAGACGAAAAACCCAAACTAGTATGCAGAATTTATAAAGAAGTCCCACAACTCTATGAGAAAAAGACAAACAAAACTCGACAGAGAAATAAGCCAAGTAAATGAAAAGACTATTACAGAAAAGGAAAACCAAATGAAAAGATACTCATCTTCATTAAATATCAAGAAATATAAATTAAAATAATGAAATAACCATTTCACATCCATTGCACTGGCAGCATTTTAAGTCTTCAATACAGGATATGTAGAACAACAGACATCCTTACGCCCTACTAGTGGCAGTGTAAACCTTAAGATAACAACTTTAGAGAACAATTTGACACTGTTTAATAAAATAAAGGTGCATTTACCATATTACCCAGTAATTTTGCTCCCAGTTATTTTCCCTAAAGAGACTCTCCAACATGTGCACAGGAGAATGTACTAAAATGTTCATTGCAAGATTATAATAGTGTAAAATTGGATAATGTGTAAATGACCTTAATCAGTGACTAGATAAATAAAATGTGGTATACTCCTACAATCAGATACTACACATCAGTTAAAAAAAACTGAACTGGATCTATGTATTATCAACATTTGAGTGGAAAAAGCAAGCTGCACAATAATATATATTACATATGTGTGTATATATTCTGAAACTATTTAAAATTTAAAATTAAAAAACACACAATGCAATACTTTATTGCTTATAGAGACATAAATGTATGTAAGTAGTATTAAAACATGAACACCAAATTTGCAATAGTTTTGCTTTTGGGTGGGACTAGGGGAATAGGATTGGAGATGGGGGGACAAAGGTGCTTCAACTTAATTATTTAATTGGTTTTATAGCTTTTAACAACACAGATTTGAAGTAAATATGACAAAATGTTAAAAATTGAGAACCCTGGATAGTTTGCATGGATGTTAGTTATATTATTCTTTGCATTTTTCTGTATTTTTAAGTTAAAAAATAAAATATGCCATAGAAAGCAAAATTAGAGGCTCTTTCTAAATGACGCTGACAGAGAGGGTCACATTTTAGAGCCAATTCCAGGATGTCTGTGGTGAGCAGCAACCAAAAGTGTAAAGGGAACAAAAGGAAAAGAAGATGATATGCATAATCACCACACTGTTCCCATGGACACGCTACTCAAGTATTCTTGTCTATTTGCAAATCATACTAGTCCTCCCAAAGCTCAAAGCGATATGATGAGATGACTAATACACCATTAATATTCCTATGTTCTATGAGGACAAGATTCTAAGGCTTTGGACAGCAACTGTACAAAATGTAAAATTGTATAGGAAGATAGAATATAGATGTACAAAATTGTTGAAAAACTTGCATATTAAAACAAGATTTCTAAAGGAGGATTTGGTAGAGTAGAAGCCCTCTTATCTGATGTAGCTAATGGAAAAAGTAAAGCAGGGAGTAATAGATATAATACAATAATACATTAAAATTTTAATTGTTAAGTTAAAACATATAAATGCACATCATTAGCCATGCTTTATTTAAGATCAAGGCATTTTCTTTATGTACACTTCCACTGACTGGCCTTTGGCCTCATTTTTCCTACCTAAACCATATCCATGGTACATTATCTAGGAGTTATAGTTTTAGTTTCTTCAAAATGGAGCAAAAATTGAAAGGAAATTCTGAAGCAATCTGAGAGTAGAATCCTTTCAGAATTTTAAGTTCCCTAATGTCTACTGATGTTAAACGTCTTTTCATACGCTTATGTGCCATCTATCTATCCTCTTCAGTGAAATGTCCCCTTATATGTTTTGCCTATGTTCTAATTGGATTGTATATATTTTTTTTTTTGAGACAGAGTCTCATTCTGTTGCCTGGGCTAGAGTGCCATGGCATCAGCCTAGCTCACAGCAACCTCAAACTCCTGGGCTCAAGCAATCCTTCTGCCTCAGCCTCCCGACTAGCTGGGACTACAGGCATGTGCCACCACACCCGGCTAACTTTTTCTACATATTTTTAGTTGTCCAGCTAATTTCTTTCTATTTTTTTTAGTATACACGGGGTCTCACTCTTGCTCAGGCTGGTCTTGAACTCATGACCTCGAGCGATCCTCCCACTTCGGCCTCCCAGAGTGCTAGTATTACAGGCGTGAGCCACCACACCCGGCCGGATTGTCTATTTTTTACTTCTGAGTTTTTAGATTTCTTTATAAGTTCTGCATTTGTCTCACTCATATTTAATGACCCTATTTTTTTTATTTCAGCATATTATGGGGGTACAGATGTTTAGGTTACGTATGTTGCCCTTGCCCCACCCAAGTCCGAGCTTCACATATGTCCATCACCCAGGAGGTGCACATTGCACTCGTTTGTGCATATGCCGGTCCCCTCCTGTCCCCTCCCCCTGCTGAACATCCAATAAATGTTTTCTTATATGTGCACTTAAGTGTTGATCAGCTAATACCAATTTGATGGTGAGTACATGTGGTGCTTGTTTTTCCATTCTTGGGATACCTCACTTAGTAGAATGTGTTCCAGCTCTATCCAGGAGAATACAAGAGGTGCTATATCATGATTGTTTCTTAAAGCTGAATAGTACTCCATGGTATACATATACCACAGTTCATTAATCCACTCATGTATTGATGGACATCTGGGTTGTTTCCACATCTTTGCAACTGTGAATTGTGTTGCTATGAACATTTGAGTGCAGGTGTCTTTTTCATAGAGCAATTTTTGTTCTTTTGGGTAGATGCCCAGTAATGGGATTGCTGGATCAAATGGTAGTTCTACTTGTATCTCTTTAAGGAGTCTCCATATTGCTTTC
>NW_012152741.1:168525-169357 GCF_000956105.1 Propithecus coquereli
TGATAAATGAATTCAGTAAAGTCTCAGGATACAAAATCAATACACACGAATCAGAGGATTTCATATACGCCAATAGCAGTCATACTGAGAACCAAATCAAAGGTTCAATTCCCTTCACAATTGCAACAAAGAAAATAAAATATCTAGGAATATATTTAACTAAGGATGTAAAAGACCTCTACAGAGAGAACTACGAAACATTGAGGAAGGAAATAGCAGAAGACGTAAACAGGTGGAAAACCATACCATACTCGTGGGTCGGTAGAATCAACATTGTTAAAATGTCTATACTACCCGAAATGATCTACAGATTCAGTGCAATCCCTATTAAAATACCAACATCATTCTTCACAGATGTAATGACCCTATTTTTTAAAATGGATTTGCTTTTATCAAGTCTTCACAAAGCACTCAACTTAGTTTCACAGAAACTATAATTCTCATTTTTTCCACATTTGTATTTTATCAGTTCATGTACTATTTAAATTATGTTATTACAATTACAATTGCAGTGTCATCAACAGGTTCAAGAGTAGTAGAACTGATTCTTGGTAATCATACGATCCATCTTCTGAAAGCAAAATGTGGGCATACTCAAGAGGAGCCTACTAGCTATGAGAATTCTCTGTTTTAGGGGCATCACTTAGTATGTTTTCATTGCAGGGCTGTGGAAAATAAGTTAATCTAATGTTAATTAAGGCAGCTTCTATTATAAATGACAAATGAAGTTATCACAAGCCAATTGGGGAAGGAATGGATTTTTCAACAAATAGTACATAAAATTTTGCCTAAATAGTTGAAGAAAAATAAAGTTCACTTGTTTACTCTCCAC
>NW_012152741.1:172646-173188 GCF_000956105.1 Propithecus coquereli
TGGCTAATTTCTTTCTATTTTTTAGTAGAGACGGGGTCTCGCTCTTGCTCAGGCTGGTCTCGAACTCCTGAGCTCAAACGATCCGCCTGCCTCGGCTTCCCAGAGTGCTAGGATTACAGGCGTGAGCCACCACGCCTGGACATCAGCACCTTTAACCCTGGAATTGCCAAAGCTAAAAGGACCAAATTTTTTCTCTCCTCACACCCTGGAAGCTAGAGTTGAAGGCACATTACTTAGTCTCACCAATTGGATGCTCTGGAACCTTAATTTTTCAGAAGGCTGTCTTACAGAATGCAGTATCCCTCCCACAATACAACCGGAACTGGTCTTAGAAACAAGGGATGAAAAGTGGAAGTGATATTTCTCACAATTACACTTAATGGCATTTTCGAAGTGTTTTCTCACTGTCCCTGAGACTCTGAGCTCTGCTGGTTTAAAGGTGTTAGTTGGTGGGACTGCAAACTAGTGCAACCTCTGTGGAAAGCAATATGGAGATACCTTAAAGAGATACAAGTAGAGCTTCCATTTGATCCAGCAATCCC
>NW_012152741.1:173238-176865 GCF_000956105.1 Propithecus coquereli
AACACATTAGGCAACCCCAAATTGAGAAACATTCTATAAAATATCTGGTCCATACTCTTTAAAAATATCAACAGCATGAAAAGCAAAGAAATCCTAAGAAAATATTTTATATTTTTAAAAAATTAACAAGACATTACAATCATATGTAATGCTTGATCCTGGCTTTTCTTTTTCCTATAAATGACATTAGTGGGACAATTGGTAATATTTGAGTGAACTCTGTTGATTAGATAATAGTACTGTATTAATCTTAATTCCTGACTTTGATAACTGCTACTGTAGTTATGCACACTGTAGATATTCTTAGTCTAGGAAATACACAGTGAAGTATTTAGGGATAAAGAGGCACTAGACTTGCAGCTTACTCTCAAACATCTTGGGAAAAAATATATACATGTATGATTTTAGATAGATAGGTAAATAAATAGATAAGGATAAATCAAATCTGGTAAAATGTTAACACTTGAAGAATCTTAGTGAAGGGTATACAGTATTTTGTATATTTTTGTACATCTTTGCAACTTTTTTATAAGCCTGAAATTATGTCAAAATAAAAAATTTTGAAACTCAATGACATGATTTTACAGCATATTAGGCACAACATAAAGAGATTTAGTGAATTGGATATGAAGAAAGATATGCAGATGTTATCCAGCATGCAGTACAGATACAGAGAGACAAAGAGTTTGCAAATAATAAGGAGAAGAGATGTGGAGGACAGACTGAGGTCTAATATATTTCTCATTGGGATTCCAGAAAGAGAGAAACTAGGGAAGAGGTAATATCTGAAGAAATAATAGCTGAGAATTTTCCAGAATTGATGATAACCACCAACACTCAGACCCAGGAAGCTCTATTAATTTCAAGCAGAACAAACAACAAGAATTCCAAAGAAGAGAAAATCTTAAAAGAAACCAGAGAGAAAATGTAAGTCACCTATAAAAGGAATGGTAATTTGACTGCTGACTTTTAATAAAAGCAATGGAAGCCAGAGGAAAGTAAAATAATATTTTCAGTGTGCTGAATAAAAATAACTGGCTACCTAGAATTTTATACTCAGCAAAACTATTGTTTAAGAACAATGATGAGATAATGATACTTTAAGACAAACCAAAACTGAAAGAGTTTATCAAGAGACACTCACTAAAGGAAATTATAAAGAATATACTTGAGGCAAAAGGAAGATGATTCCAAGTGGAAGGTCTGAGGTAACAACAACAAAAAAGAAATGGTGGATAAAGATAATGATAACTCATGGATAAAGGTAAAGCTAAACAAATATTGATTGCATAAGACAAAAATAATGCCTAATTTGTGGGAGAAAACAAAGCAAGGTAAAGTCAAAACACCACACAAAACATGGCATTTACATTGAAGTATGATGGGTGCTAAGTGTTCTAAGATCTTGTACTGTTCAAGGAAAGGATAAGGATATTGATTAACTTCAGATTTTGTTAAAATTCAGATTTTAAAATACCCAGGATATCCACTAAAAGGATGGACATTGAATATATAACTTCTAAACAAATAGAGGGAAAATGAATGACAGAAAAAAGGATTCACAAGAAAACTAAATACAAAGAAGACAAAAAAAGATGAGGAAAAGGGATAACGGGATAAATAGACAGTAAGTAAGTTGATGGCTGAAATGTAAATAAACTAAACTCTCCAGTTAAAAGACAAAAATTATCATGCTCAATTTAAAAAGTCCATGTATATGCTAAATAGAAGAGACACATCTAAAACATAAGCATACAGAATGACTGAAAATCAAAGGATGGAAAAAGTTGCATCAGGCAAATCTTAACCAAAAAGTACCAGTGTAGCTACATTAGTATCATACAAGACAGATAGTATAGCAAAAAGCAATACTATATTTAAAGAGGATCACTACAAAATTATAAAAGGTTCAATTGATGAAGAAGATAGATTAATTTTAAATTTGTTTGCTTACGACAACTTGGCTTCAAAATATATAAAGCAAAAAATGGACAAATATACAAAGAAAATAGAGGAATTTACAATAATAGTGGGATGGCACTATGGTGGGATGGTACAATATCTTGGTAATTGTAGATCAAACAGGCAAAAAAGCAGTAGGCAATAGAATATTTGAACATCACAATTAATGTTCTGGATCTAATGAGTATAGCTCATCCCCCAACCCCAGTGTTTCTGGAAGGCAGGACATGGAGTCAAAGAAGATTATTCTCATGCCTTAAAAATAATGTTGTTTTCCCTGCTGTGTTTTAGACTTACTTGGGACCTGTTACTCTTTTCATCCTATCTATTTCTCTCTTTTGGAATCGGAATGTCTGTCCCATGTCTGTCTTACCACTGTATTTCAGGAGCACTTGTTTGATTTCATAAGCTCACAGTTGTAGAGCAATTTGCCACAGGATGAATCATACTTTGTGTCTTATCCAAAGCTTATTTAGATGAGACTCTGGACTTTAGACTTTTGAGTTGATACTGGAATGAATTAAGACTTTAGGGGCTACTGGGATGCAATGAATGTATTTTGTATATGAGAGGGGCATGAATTTTGGGAGGCCAGGGTTGAAATGCTATGGTTTGAATATGTCCTCTCCAAAATTTAGATGTTCAAATTTAATGGCCAGTGTGATGGTGTCTGGTGCTCTGGAAGCTGGGAAATCCAAGATCAAGGTGCCAGCAGGTTGAGTTGTCTGATGAGGGCTGCTCTCTGCTTCCAAGATGGTACCTTATTGCTGCATCCTCCAGAGGGGAGAAATGCTATGTCCTCACATGGCAGAAGGGAGGAAAGTAAGCTAATCAACCCTGTGTGAAGCCTCTTTCATAAGGGCCTTAGTCCCATATGTGAGGATTGAAGCACTCATGGTCTAATCATTTCTTAAAGGCTCCACCTCTTAATACCATTTGCTATGGTTTGAATGTGTCCCACAAAGTTCATGTGTTAGAAACTTAGTCTCCAATGCAACAGTGTTGAGAGGTGAGATCTTCCAGAGGTGGTTAGGTTATGAGGGCTTTGCCCTCATGAATGGATTAATGCTATTATGAGACTGGGCTTGTTACCAGGAGAATAGGTTTGTTAGAAAAGCAAGTTTGGCCCCCTCTTGCACTCTCATGCCTTCTTGCCCTTCTGCCTTCCACCATGGGGTGATGCAGCAAGAAGGCCTTTGCCAGATGCAGGCCCCTTGACCTTGTATTTCCCAGCCTCCAGAACTGTGGGAAAATAAATTTCTGTTTTTTATAAACTATACAGTCTGTGGTATTTTTGTTATAGCTTATTTTTGTTAGCTTAAAACATTTTGCTTTTCTCAAAGAGCAAGTTTGCCCATTTTTCCTTTTAACCGTGTATTTCAAATTTGGTTTTTGAAGACATATGACATTAGTGTGGGAAAGAATAAAGATGGTTTCCATGAATGAGTAATAAGTTGAGATTATTACTCACATTCACCTCCAAGAATTGTTCAATTCTTAGGCCCACAAACTTCAATAGCCCTTTATTAATAACTTCTAGGAAAGAGGGAGATAAGAGGTTACTTTTTATGACATCAGTGATGCCAAACAGTACCCTTACATGTAGCAAGGTCCTGCTGAAATGGAGGCAGGGCATCATCAGCACCTTTTTTTTTTTTTTTTTTT
>NW_012152741.1:177934-189143 GCF_000956105.1 Propithecus coquereli
GGGCAGGAGGGGACGGGTATATGCATACACAAAGAGTGCAATGCGCACCACCTGAAGGATGGACATATTTGAAACTCGGACTTAGGGGGGAGGGGGGGCAAGGGCAACATACATAACCTAAACATCTGTACCCCCATAATATGCTGAAATAAAAAAAAAACTGAAAAAAAAAATCTAAATGAGGTACCATTTCAAAAAAAAAAAAAAGAAAAAAGAAATAAAGACGTTGCTACATCATGGGAGTAGGCAAGTAAGTACCTAGAATTCAAGGGAGTCTCTGGGGTTGCTCTAGAATTGCTTTATTCATCGGTAAAAGTTAATAGACTACCACAGCAACCCAATAAATGCAGGACCACCAAACAATAAAGATTGAATCACCCCACTAGTTAAAGAAACCTGCCAGCTTATTTGCAGGTCAAAGTCAAAAGGAACATGAAATGACTAGAAAAGGAGGAAACATACTAGTTACAGACCAGTGACCAGATGTAAAAACAAGAACTGTAGGCTCTAACTTAATTTACTTGTTTTGTTTTGTTTTCTTTTCTTTTTAGAAACAAGATCTTCGGGTCTTACTATGTTTCCCAGGCTGGAGAGCAGTGGCTATTCACAAGTGTGATCATAGTTCACTGCAGCCTTAAACTCATGGTCTCAAGTGATACTCCCACCTTAAAGTGGAGGCTGTTGGTAGTAAGGACGAACTTTACAATTTACTCCATAATTACAGAATATTGAGATAGCATGGCATCAAAAGTAGAGGAGCTATGAACATTACCCGGAGATCCTGGAACTAGAGCCAGATGCAGTCATTGATGAGATTTTGAGATGCCCTTCGTTTTGGGGGAGAGGATGACTTTGTTCTTAGCTGTGGGAACTTTAGCTGCATTATGTTAGGTAAGAGCAATTTAGGAGCACAAAGTGTAAATATGGAAAGAAGGATGTATGCAGACTTTGGGCAAATTGTAGACTTCAGTGGGCATTTATCATTGGGGATGCTATTCAAATTAGGACACCCTTTCTATGATAGAATCATCTCCCTTTGTGAAAGTCTTGGCAAGAGACAGTGTCCTAGGCTTGTCCCTTGTTCCACCATGACACTGAATCTTAAAAGAGTGATGCAGAGGCCCAGAGAATGTTGAGAAATTATTCACAGAAGTGAGAGTAGTATCAAGAGTCCATCAACAGTGGTGGCATTCCAGGAGTGGCATCCTTACCAGACTGTTCCTATAGAATGATATACAGTCAATCCTCGTTATTCACAGATCCTGTATTTGGAAATTTACCTACTCTCTGAAAAATGCTTTTTAAGACAGGGTCTCACTCTGATGCCCAGGCTAGAGTACAGTGACACAATGATAGTTCAATGTAAACTCAAACTCCTAGACTCAAGTGATCCTTCTGCCTAAGCCTCCTGAGTAGCTAGGACTACAGACACACGCTACCACACCCAGATAATATTTTAAATTTTTTGTAGAGACATGGGCACCACTATGTTGCCCAGGCTGGTCTCGAACTCCTGGCCTCAAGTGATCCCCCCACCTCAGCCTCCCAAAGTGCTGGGATTACAAGGAATGAGCCATCATGCCTGGCCTACTCTCTAAAATTTTTGTGTAACTTTAAAAATCAATATTCACAGTGTTCTCACAGTCATTTGTAGATATGTGCATAAGTTGAGTGGCAAAAAGTTTGAGTTGTTTAATGTACATGTTCCCAGCTGAGGTCAAAAAAGGTGATGCTTTGCCTTCTTGCTTCAGCTCTCATACCATAAACAGGTATCCTTTCTGTGGTATACTTAGTGACACCATTTTTTGCATTTTTGTGCCTTTTTTGGTGATTTCACTGTTTAAAATTGCCCCTCAAGCATAATGCTAAAGTATTGTCTAGTGTTCCTAAGCACAAGAAGGCTGTGACATACCTCATGAAGAAAATATGTGTTAGTTAAGCTTCATTCAGGCATGAGTCATGGTGTTGCTAGCTGTGATCTCAACGTTAGTGAATCAACAATATATATTAAATAAGGTGTCATTAAGCAGAAACACACATATGGCAAGGTTATGTATTTATCCAACAACAAAAATGTTGTGACCAGGGGCTCACAGGAACCTAACCTTGTATTTCCCCTAGGAAAAATGATTCAGTATTTGCTAATTCACTGTTCAGGGAGACATTATAGAACATACAGTAAAAGACGAGAATCTACTGTATTTCTAGCTGCATAGCTTCCCTTGGGTCTTGCCCATTTCTTAAATTTGGTTATCCAGTTTTCTTAGAGATTACATAAGCTACTCTATTTCCATGCCTGATTTCAGTTAAATTTCTAGGTAGGAGGAATTATGAGGAACACAAAAAATTATGCCTCATTCACAGGAAAAAAAAAACAACAGAAATCTTGGAAATGAACTAAAGGAAACAATTGACAAAGAACTAAATGAAACTAGGAGAATAATATCTAACCAAATAGAGGATATCAATAAAGATATTAAAATTTTAAAAGAGAACCAAATAGAAATTCTGGAGCTGAAAATCACAATAACTAAAGTGAAAATTTTGCTAGAGGGGTTCAATAGCAGATTTGAGCATGCAGACAAAGAACCAGTAAACATGAAGAAATGTAAATTGAAATTGCCAAGTCTGAGAAGCAGAAAGAAAAACAAATGAAGAAAACTGAACAGAGTTTAAGGGACCTATGGAACACCAGAATACATATTAACATACACATAATGGGAATTCCAGAAGGAGAGGAAAGAGAAAGAGGGAAAAGAATATTCAAACAAATGGTAGAAAATTTTTCAAAATTGATGAAAGATATTAATCTGCATATCCATGAAGCTCAATAAACTCCAAATACGATAAGATCAAAGAGATTCATACCTAGACACATCATAATCAAACTGTTGAAAAGCAAAGAAAGAGAATTTTAAAAGCAGCAAGAGAACAACAACTCATCACATCAGAGCGATCCTCAAAAAGATTAACATCTGAATTCTCATTAGAAACCACAGAGGCCAGAAGGCAGTGGGATGACATATCCAAAGTGCCAGCAAAAAAAATAGAGGATCAACCAAGACTCTATATCCAGGAAAATTATCCTTCAAAAACGAAGGAGCAATCAACATATTCCCAAATCAACAAAACTGGAGAAAATTCATTAGAATTATAGTAGATCTGTCATAAAGGTATACTAAATGGAGTCCTTTAGATTGAAATGAAAGGATACTAGATAATAACTAGAATCCATATGAAGAAATAAAGAACATCAGTAAATGTTAACAAATAGGCAAATATAAAATATGTATAAGTATATATTTGTTTGTGACTCTCTTCTCCTACATAATTTAAAAGATAAGTGCATAAAGCAATATTTATAAAACTGTGTTGAAGGGCTTGTAATGTATATGATGTAATTTGTACAATAATAATATACTGATAACCTAACTTTCCACTGTAAGAAACTAAGTAAAGAAGAACAAATTAAACCCAAAGCAAGCAGAAGGAAGGATATAATAAAAACTAGAGTGCAAATAAATACAGAATATAAAAACAATAGAGAATATCAACAAAACCAAAAATTGGTTATTTGAAAAGATCAACAACACTGACAAACATTTAGCTAGACTCACAAAGAAAAGAGAGAAGACTCAAATTACTAAAATCAGAAATGGGAGAGGGGGCATCACTACCAATCTTAAAGTAATAAAAAAGATTATAAATGAATAATATTGCTAATATATGCCAACAAATTGAATAGCCTATATAAAATGGGAAAATTTATAGAAAAGCATAAATACTAAAACTGACTCAAGAAGAGAAATAAAACCTGAATAAACTTATAACAAATAAAGAGATTAAATTAGTTATCAAAAAACTTCCCAGAAAGAAAAGCCCAGGACCAGATGGCTTCACCGATAAATGCTACCAAACATTTAAAGAAAATTAACATCAATCTTTCACAAACTCTTCCAGAATATAGAAGAGGAGGTAACATTTCTTATATGAGGCCAGTATTACCCTGATTCCAAAACCAAAGACATTACTAGGTAAGAAAACTACAGACTAATATCTCTTATGAATATAGATGCAAAATTGTTCAGCAAAATACTAGCAAACTGAATTCAGCAGCACATAAAAAGGATTACGCACCATTACCAAGTGAGATTTAACCCAGGAATACAAAGTTGGTTTAACATACAAAAATCAAGCAATTGTAATACACCATATTAATAGAATAAAGGACAAAAACCACATGATTGGCCGGGCGTGGTGGCTCACGCCTGTAATCCTAGCACTCTGGGAGGCCGAGGTGGGTGGATCGCTCAAGGTCAGGAGTTCGAGACCAGCCTGAGCAAGAGCAAGACCCCGTCTCTACTAAAAAATAGAAAGAAATTAGCTGGACAACTAAAAATACACAGAAAAAATTAGCCGGGCATGGTGGTGCATGCCTGTAGTCCCCGCTACTCGGGAGGCTGAGGCAGGAGGATCACTTGAGCCCAGGAGTTTGAGGTTGCTGTGAGCTAGGCTGACACCACGGCACTCTAGCCTGGGCAACAGAGCAAGACTCTGTCTCAAAAAAAAAAAAAAACCCACATGATCATCTCAATAGACTCAGAAAAGCATTTGATAAAATACAAAGTCTTTTCATGTTAAAAACACTCAGCAAACTAGGAATAGAATGGGACTTCTTCAACCTGATAAAAACCATCTATGAAAAACCCATGTCTGATATTATACTTAATGGTGAATGACTGAATGTTTCCCCCTAAGATCAGGAACAAGACAAGGATGACCTCTCTTACCACTTCTATTCAACATTGTACTGGAGGTTATAGTCAGTGTAATTAAACAAGCAAAGAAATAAAAAGCATCCAGATTGGAAAGTAAGAAGTAAAACTATTATCTATTCACACATGACATGATCTCATATATAGAAAATTCTAATGAATTCACCAAAAAAATCATTAGAATGAATAAATAAGTTTATCAAGGTCACAGTATGCAAGATCCATACACAAAATCAATTGTATATTCACACACTGGCAATAAAAAATTTAAAAATGAAATTAATAAAACAATTCCTTTTATGAAAGCATCAAAAAGAATAAAATACTTAGAAATAAATTTAACCAAAGAAGTACAAGACTTATACACTGAAAGCTACAGAACATCACTGAAAGAAATTTTAACAAGACCTAAATAAATGGAGGTAATACGGTGAATGATTCAACTTAATAAAGACAGCAATTCTTCTAAAATTGATATGCAGGTTTTAGTGGAATTCACAGCAAAATCCCAACAGGATGTTTTGTAGATATACACACTATTACTCCAAAATTTACATGGAAAGGCAAAGGAACTACAATAGCTAAAACAATTTTGGAAAAGAATAATAAAGTAGGAGGACTCACTCTACCTGATTTCAAGACATATCATATAGCTATAATAATCAAGACTGTGTGTTATTGGTAGAAGAATAGACACATCAATCAATGGAACAGATAGAGAACCCAGAAATAGACCCACACAAGTCTGGTCAATGGATTTTTGACAAAGATGCAAAAACAAGTCAATGGAGGAAAGACAGCCTTTTCAACAAATGGTACTGGAACAATTGGATATATGTAAGAAAATAAATGAACCTCAACCTAACCTCAAACCTTATAAGAAAATTAATGAAAAATGGATTATAGATTTAAACAAAAATGTAAAATTATAATAATCTTAGAAGAAAACATAGGAGAAAATCTTCAGAACCTAGAGCCTGGCTGGGCGCAGTGGCTCATGCCTGTAATCCTAACATTCTGGGAGGCCGAGGCAGAGAAGCGTTTCAGCTCAGGAGTTTGAGACCAGCATGAGCAAGAGGGAGACCCCATCTCTACTAAAAATAGAAAAAAAATAGCCAGGCAACTAGAATAGAAAAAATTAGCAGGGCATGGTGGCGCATGCCTGTAGTCCCAGCTACTCGGGAGGCTGAAGGATTGCTTGAGCCCAGGAGTTTGAGGCTGCTTTCAGCTAGGCTGATGTCACGGCACTCTAGCCTGGGTGACAGAGTGAGACTGTCTCAAAAAAAAGAAAAAACCTAGAGCTTGATGAAGTGTTCTTAGACTTGACACCAACAGCATGATTCATAAAAGAACATATCAACAAATTAGACTTCATCAAAATTTAAAACTTCTGCTCTGCAAAGCACATTGTCAAGTGAATGAAAAGACCAGCTACAGACTGGGAGAAAACATTTGCAAACATAGATCTGCTAAAGACATATCTAAAATTTATAAAGAAATCTCAAAACTCAACAGTGCTAAATAATTCAATTAGAAAGTAGACAAAAGATATAAAGGGCCATTTCACTGAAGAGGATATATGGATGGCATATAAGCATATGAAATGATATTCCATATCATAAGCCATTAGGGAAATGGAAATTAAGACCACAAAAGAATACCACTACAAATGTATTAGAACAGCTGAAATAGAAAATAGCGACACACCCAGTGCTGGCAAGGATGTGGAGAAACTGGATCTCTCATACATTGCAATGGTGCAGCCACTCTCAAAAATAGCTTGACATTATCGTATGACCCAGGAATTGTACTCTTGGACATTTATCCCAGAGAGATGAAAACTTATGTTTGCACAAAAATCTGAACACAAATGTTTATAACAGTTTTATTTCTGCAGCAAAAATATTAAGAACAACTCAAGCATCTTTCAGCGAGTGAATGGCTGAACAAACTGTTACATCCATACAATGGAATAATACTCAAGAATAAAAAGGAATGAATTATTGATACATGCAACAACTTAGATGGATCTCAAGGGTATTATCCTGAATGAAAAAGCTAATCCCAAAAGGTCACACACTATGATTGCATTTATACAACATTCTGGAAAAGACAAAAGTATAGTGATAGAGACAAAATTAGTGGTTTCAGGGGTTAGAGATAGTAAGGGATGGGGAAAGGCAGGGTGTGACTAAAAAGACATAGCGCCAGGGCATCATTATAATTATGGAATAGTGCTGTATATTGATTGCAGTGGTGGTTATATATATCTACATACTTTTTACCAAGGTCAATGGGGGAAACTGGGTGAGGGATATACTTGATCTCTCTTTGTACTATGTTTTTAACTTCCTGTGAATCTATAATTCTTTCAAAATGAAAGTTTCTTTAAAAAACAAAACAATCGCTTCTTGGCCTTTTGGCTAAGATCAAGTGTAAAAAACAAAATAATTTCCTTACAAATCAACTTGACCTTCCCTATAACACTAAATGTCAAAAGACAAGAGATCTATGTCTATAGTTTTGAATGGAAATGGTTGTGACCCAAGAATTTTATACTTAGCAAATTGTCTTTCATATGTGAAGGAACTAGAAAGATGTTTTCTGTTTCATTCATTTATTCTACAAAGTATTTGAGCTCCTACTCTGTGCCAGGCAATGTGCCAAGTATTGGGGATAAACAGTGAATACAGATATGCTTCCTGACCTCGTGGAGCCCCCAAAAAAGTCTTGTGGGGTAGACTTACAATAAATAAACAAATGAATAAATGCTTTATAACTGAGACAGAGTCCATAAAGGGAACAAATAGAGAGCCATGATTTGGAATAACCGGGAAAACCTAATTTGGAAGATGTGATAATCACTATTGATTTCCTGCCCCAATCATTCCTAGCCCTTTTCCTTGTTAACAGTCTAGACTATTTTTCATCACAGAGGCTGAGAAAGCTAAACATTCACTTTCCCAGCCACCCTTCCAACTAGGGGGTGGGCCTGTGACCCAGTACTGGCCAATGAAACCCAAGGAGTCTGCTGTGAGGCTTCTTGGAAAGTTTTCTCTCCCTGAAAGAACTACAAAGAAATATTTCTTCTTTCCTGTCTTTGAATGTGATTGCATGGGAGTTTGACGTCCAGAGCTGTGTGGCAACCACCTGAGGAACAGGCTTAGAAGAAAAGCCAAAAAGTTTTCTGCTATTAGGCCACCATTTACTCAGGAGGCTGAGGTGGGAGGGTCACTTGAGCCAAGGAGTTTGAGGTTGCAGTGAGCTATGCTGATGCCACGGCACTCTAGCCCGGGCAATAGTGCAAGACCCCCTCTCAAAAAAAAAAACCCCAGTCTTGAATAATCAGGACCCTTCTACCAGATTGCCTAATGTCAATTTATTTTCTGGCACTGCTTCTTCTATGTCTTCTTCCTTATTCTTGCACTGGTTTGGAAGCACGTATCTCCATCAAGTCATCTTCTGTTAATTCCCCTGGTGTGCATTTAGCTCTTGAATTTTTCTAAGAGCCATATCTTGAAACCCTTCAACCCCCACTTTGTTTTGCCATATCCACATTTTCTTTCATGATTTCCTTGATTGGCTTTGTTGTACATCCTGTGAAGTCATGCACAACATTTTAGACACAGCAGGAATTTATTGTTTCTGTCATGATGGTTTTCACAGCTTTTTCTATAACAACAAAAGCATCTTCAATGGTATAATCCTTTGAGATTTTTTTGATGTTCTACTGGGGTTCTCTTCCATAGCATTGACAATCCTTTCCATAGAGTACTGTGTGTAATAGCCTTAAAGGTCCTTACAACACCCTGATGTAGAGGATGAATTAGAGATGTTGTGTTTAGGGGCAAGTAGATCACTTCAGTGACTTGGGTGTTGAACTCATGGAGTTCTAGGTAGCCACGGACATTATCCAATATTAAAAGAACTTTAAAAAGCAGTACCTTACTGGCAAGGGACTTCCTGACTTCAGGGACAAAACAAAAAGGTTTTGGTTGTTTAGGCCTTCTTGTTATATAACCAAAAAAGACTGGCAACTGGTGTTTATCTTTTCCCTTCAAGGCTCAGGGGTTAGCAGCTTTATAGATAAGGGCAGCCCTGACCATAAGCCTGACTGCATTTGCACAAAACAGTAGAGTTAGCCTGTCCCTTCCTGCCTTAAAAGTTCTAGTGCTTGTTTCTCTTACTTACTAATAAATGTCCTTTGGAGCATTTTTTTTCTAGAATAGGGCATTTTCATCTGTATTAAAAACCTGTTGGGCCAGATATCTTTTCTCCTGGATGGTTTTCTTAATGATGTCTGGGAACAAGGCTGCTGCCTCTTGGTCAGCAGAAGCTGCTTCTCCTGATGTCTTGACATTTTTTAAGCCAAATCTCTTTCTAAAATTATGAAACCATCTTTGCTGGCATTAAATCCTCCAGCTTTAGCCCCTTACCCTTCCTTTTGCTTTCAGTTGCCATATAATGAATGACTTCACTTTTTCTCAAATTATGTTAGAGTTTATAGGTATGCCTTTTATTTTATTTTTTGAGACAGGGTCTAGCTCTGTTGCCCAGGCTAGAGTACAGTGGCATCATCATAGCTCACTACAACCTCCAACTCCTGGGCTCAAGCAATCCTGCTGCCTCAGCCTCCCAGGTAGCTGGGACTACAGGTACATGCCACCATGCCTGGCTAATTTTTTCTTTTTCTGTGGGGGGTGTGTGAGTGGGTGGGTGAGTCTCACTATGTTGTTCAGACTGGTCTGGAACTCCTGGCCTCAAGCAATCCTCCAACCTCAGTCTACCAAAGTGCTAGGATTACAGGCAGAGTCACAGTGCTCTGTGCCTGGCCTATAGGTATGCCTTTCTTAAAGCAATCCTGCACCCACATAAAAGCTGCATTTTCAATATGAGATAAAAAGGTATTTCACAAAAAGTACAAGGTTTTTGCACCTGCTGGTGTAGCTGTAGCAATGGCTTCATGAATTTCCTTTTCTTTTTTTACAATGGTCCTTACACTGAATTTATTTATCTTAAAATGGTGGGCAACCACAGCTGCAGACCTCAATCTATGGTACATATCAAGCAATTCAGGTTTTTCTTGTAATGTCATGACTTTTCTCTGCTTCTGAGGAGCACTTCTAGCACTACTAGTGACACTTCATATGGGTCCCATGGTGTTATTCAAGGTTTACAGCATTGCAGTAAACACGATGAAAAATACATGAGAACTGCAAGAGCTCACTTTTTACTGTGATGTGCAATTGACTGGAAAGATGAACTGCTCATGTGGAGATGATTAACATCACACAGCATTTTAAGATGCAGATATTCACAACACTTGAGCTCACCACAATAGAAACAGGAGGTGGTTATGAAATTATTACAGTAGTACAGTATGTACTACAGTTAATTTTATGCAGTTATGCTTTAATATGGCATTCCCAGACAAACAAGAACTCAGAAGTTAAACACATTTATTTCCTCCATGCCGAATCCTTCTTTGTAGAAAAACTTTCCTGTGCACAGACCATAGAAGGTGTCCCCAAACACCTGGTCACAGCTCCTTGGACCAGTGCTGAACACATGCCCCAAACTGAGTCAGTCAGAGTATTGTGAGAACTGAAAATGGGACCCTGAGATCAGGGAGATAGCTCTGGGGGTTACCAGCATTGTAAACCTGCAGGTTGAAATTATGGTGGACCAGTGGGGCTCTGAGAGAGAAGAACTGTATTTGAAGAAAGCAAGAGAGAATAGAGCAGATCCAGAGAAAGTAAAGAGAGACAATTATAGTCATGAATCACTTAATGACAGGGATACATGCATTCATTCTGAGACATTTGTCGTTCCATGATTTTGTCATAGTGTGAACATCATAGAGTGTTCTTCCACAAACCTAGACGGTACAGCTGACTACACACCTAGGCTGTGTGGTATGGCCTATTGCTCCTAGGCTACAAACCTACACTGGATACTGTAGGCAACTGTAACACAATGGTAGGTATTTGTGTATTTGAACATATCTAAATATAGAAAAGGTACAGTAAAAATATGGTATAAAAGATAAAAAACGGCATACCCATATAGGGCACTTACCATGAACGGAGCTTGCAGGACTGGAAGTTGCTCTAGGAGAGTCAGTGAGCAAGTAGTAAATGAATGGTGAAGGCATAGAACGTTATTATACACTATTGTAAACACTGTATACTTAGCTACACTAAATTTATTTAAAATTTTTCTTCAATAATAAATTAACTGAGCAAGAGTGAGATCCCGTCTCTACTAAAAAAAGAAAAATTAGCCGGGCGTGGTGGCGCACGCCTGTAGTCCCAGCTACTCAGGAGGCTGAGGCAGGAGGATCCCTTGAGCCGAGGAGTCTGAGGTTGCTGTGAGCTAGGCTGATGCCACGGCACTCTAGCCTGGACAACAGAGTGAGACTGTATGTCAAAAAA
>NW_012152741.1:189193-282346 GCF_000956105.1 Propithecus coquereli
AAAAAAAAAAAAAAAAAAGAATACCTGAGGCTGGGTAATGTATAAAGAAAAGAGGTTTATTTGGCCCATGGCTCTGCAAGAAGCTTGGCTCCAACGTTTGCTTCTGGTGAGGGCCTCAGGCTGCTTTTACTCACGGCAGAAGGTATAGGAGAGCCAGTGTGTATGGAGGTCACAGGTTGAGAGAGGGAGAGACAAAGAGAGAGAAGGTGCTAGGCTCTTTTCAACAACTGGTTCTCGTGGGAACTAAGAGTGAGAACTCACTCCAGAGACAATGGCACTAAGCCACTCATGAGAGAGAAATCTACCCTCATGACCCAAACACCTCCTACCAGGCCCTACCTCCAACATTGGGGATCAAATTTCAACATGAGACTTAGTGGGGCCAAACAAACCATATCCAAACTATAGCACTCCTGCCCCCTAAATCTCATGTCTATGAACTAAAATAAAATCTTAAGCCCCCCAGCCAACTGAATGGACCCCCTCTTGGCCAAGGGGACCCCAGAAATACCCTAAAGCTGAGTTGCTGGCCGAAAGAAGGGAGGTCAGACCTGCCTTGTCATGCCCCCTCCATTCTTGGTGTATCCTTTGTACCTCATTAACAGACCTAAGGCTATTCAAGACAAAGTTTGAACCACACCTGCAGGTCCTCAATTTACTTAACAGATCACTTGAGTCCGGGCATATGTCTGGTAAAAGTCTGGTGGCTTGTCTTGATTAACCAACTTCCTTATCTTAAAACATTCCAAGCCTTTAGACAAAGCTTCATTTCTTTAACCAATTATAAATCAAACAATCTTTAAACCCACCAATTAGCTATAAGCCCCCCCACTTCAAGATGTCCAGCCTTTTTGGGCCAAACCAATGTACACCTTCCACGTATTGATTTATGACTTCAGTTGTAATTCCTGTCTCAATGAAATATATAAAACCAAACTGTAACCCAACCACAGAGAGTCCACTTGCTCAAGGCTTCTTGGGAGTGGCTCCGGCCATGGTCCTCACACTTGGCTCAGAATAAACCTCCTTAAATTATTTTACAGAGTTTGGGTTATTTTCCATTGACATGTCCTTCTCACATTACAAAGCATGATCATCCTATCCCCAAAGATTTACCTTGTTGCAGCATCAATTCAAAAGTCCGAAGCCCAGAGTCTTATCTGAGACACAAGGCAAGTTCCTTCCAGCTCTGAGCCTTTAAAATCAAAACAAGTTATTTATTTCCAAAATACAATGGTGGAACAGACATTGGGTAGATATTCCCATTCCAAAAAGGAGAAATAGGCCAAAAGAAAGGGGTAACAGGCCCCATGCAAGTCCAAAACTCAGTAGGGCAGAAATTAAATCTCAAAGCTCCAAAATAATCTCCCTTGACTCCATGTCCTGCATCCTGGGCACACTGGTTCAAGGAGTTGGCTCCCAAGGCCTTGGGCAGCCCCACTCCCATAGCTTTGCTGGGCACAGCCCTCACGGCTGCTCTCACGAGTTAGAGTCAAATGCCTGCTGCTTTTCCAGGCTGGGGTTGCACATTGCCAGTAGCTGTACCATTCTGGAGGTCCTGCAAAGCCCCACGCTAACAGCTCCACTAGTCAGTGCCTCAGTGGGGACTCTCTAAAGGGGCTCCAACCCCACATTTCCACTTGGCATTGCCTTAGTAGATGCTCTCTGTGGTGGCTCCATTCCTGCAGCAGGCTTCTGCCTGGGCACCCAGGCTTTCCCATACATCCTTTGAAATCTAAGTGGAAGCTGCCAATCCTCCACCACTCTTACATTCTCCATGCCTGCATACTTAGCACCAGGTGGACACCACCAAGGCTTCGGGCTGGCCCCTTCTGGAGTGGCAGCCCAAGCAGCACCTGGGGACCTTTGAGGGGCAGCTGGAGCCAGAGCAGCCTGGATGCAGGGAGCAGCATCCCAAGGTAGCACAGGGCAGCATTGCCCTGGGCCTATCTCCTGAAACCATTCTTAGGAAAGGTTTCTAGGCCTCTGAGCCTGTGTTGGGAGGGGAGGCCTTGAAGCTTTCTGAAATGCCTTCATGGTCTTTTCCCCATTGTCTTGACTAATAACACCTGGCTCCATTTTAGCCATGCTAATCTGTCTAGCAAGCAATAGCTGGCGAGAACCCTTGGATTTCTCTCCACAAAATGCTCTTTCCTTCTCTACCATATGGCCAGGCTGCAAATTTTCCAAATTTTTACATTTTGCTTCCCTTCTAATTATAAATTCCAATTTGAGGTCATTCCTTTGTTTCCATATCTGATCATAAACTGTTAAAAGCAGCCACACCACTTCTTGAATGCTTTGCTGCTTAGAAATTTCTTCTACCAGATATCTTAGGTTATCACTCTTAATTAAGTTCAGCCTTCCACAAAACCCTAAGGCATGGACACAATGAAGCCAAGGTCTTTTCTATGGCATAACAAAAGTGACCTTTGCTCCAGTTTCCAAGCAGTTCAGCATTTCCATCTGAGACCTCATCAGCATGGCCTCCTCTGTCTATATTTTTATCAGCATTTTGGTCATGACCACTTAACCAATCTCAAAGAAGTTCTAAACTTTCTGTCATCTTTTTGCCTTCTGAGTCCCCCAAACTCTTCCAACTTCTGCTCATTACCCAGTTCCAAAACCACTTGCACATTTTTTTGGCTATCTTTATAGAAATGCCCTACTCCTCATTACCAATTTTCTGTCTTAGTCTGTGTTGCTATAAAAGAATACCTGAGCCTGGATAACTTATAAAAAAAAGAGGTTTATCTGGCCCATGGTTCTACAGCTGTACAAGAAGCATGGCGCAGGCATCAGCCTCTGGTGAGGGACTCAAGCTGCTTCCACTCATGGTGGAAGGTGAAGGAGAGCCAGCAAGTATAGAGATCACATGGCAAGAGAGGAAGAGATGGGGGGGAGGGAAGAACAGAGGGGGGGGGTAGAGAGAGAAAGAGACAGAGAGAGAGAGAGAGAGAGAGAGAGGAGGTGACCCAAACACCTCCAACCAGGCTCCACCTCCAACATTGGGGATCAAATTTCAACGTGAGACTTGGTGGGGCCAAACAAATCATATCCAAACCATAGCACCCTTGTTAGTAGTTTGCCATATATTCTTGGAGATCCTTTGTTATGCATATAAAATGTGCTCTCCATAAATAGGTTTGGTGAGGTTTTTTCTTTTTCACAAAGATCAAACAAATGGAATCATACTGATCTGAAATTTTCTCTGAGCCTTGCATGAGTGCTACATTGTATTAACCAAGGCCTGTACCCAGCAACAGATATGCTGCTGGACAGAGTGCACTCATAGGTACTCTTCTCGGGGTGGGAGAATTTCTTTCCTTCCAGGGGACATCAGCTGCCTAGATACTATCTTGCCTCTGCAGCCCAAGGACTTCTCCTCATGTGACTGCCATTGTTTTAGCCTTCAGGAAATCACCCTTAGCTCTCTTGCTTCAAGCATCTATTACCTCTATGCTTGGAATGACCCCTCCTCCAAGATGCCTCCACTTTTTGTAACATATTTCGCCTACTTGTGTGATTCAAGGGTTTGGTTTCCTTTGTCTTTCCAATCACACCAGCCTTTCTTCTTCATAGGTTTCTTATAATTCTAGGTCTACTGGAGTATCTCTTCTAGTTTTCAGGCACCATACTTATATTTTTAAAAATATATCATTTCTGTCATTTGCAAATATTAAGGTAGAAGCAGGATGCTGGAGCATGTGCTCAGTCCTCAATCTTTACCTACTCTCCTCCATACTGCTTTATGACTTGCCTTTTTCACTCAGCAATATGTAATGGGGTATTGGTTATTGCAAGAAACCAAGCCTGATTTATTCTAACAAAAGAACAAAAGAAATTTACTGAAAGAACAGGATAACTCACAGAATCAAGGAAGAAACTGAAGAACTGAATCTCGGAAAGGACACAAATCATGACAACTTTTAGGATCTTTGTAGTCAGTTCTAACAGACAGGATACCATTGCTGAGATGAATCTGCTCTAACCATTTTTCCCTGTCTTCATGTTATTACACTCAGGGTTCAAGTTCCTGAGGGAGTTTTATTGACCTAAACTAGATCACATGTTCACCCCTTCAGCATGGAAAATAAAAGGACTTAATGGGCAGCTCACCACGTGTGTAATTATTGGGGTGGGGTAGTTCCCTTAGTAAAAAGGAGGAGCTGTTACTAAACGAAGGAGGACATATGCCACACAGACAAAAACAACAGTTGTCCACCACAGGCCACTCCTTGTCTGCCCAATTGCCACCTTCCTATGCATATAATTTCAAAAACGCCCCCATCCAGAATGCAAGTATTCCATATACAACTGAAAGCACAACCACCCCCTCCCCAAAGACAGTCAACAAAAGTCGCATCAGTTACTGCATCCAGACCCAACTCCAGAATCTCTGGGTGACGTCCTTTTCTTCTCCAGCTCTATCCTGATCCCTATTTTCTATAATGTGTGGACTAAATGATAAAGTTCACCACCACATCCATTACTTCCTACATAGAACAATTGAAAGAGTGAAAGAAAATTAATTTTCAGAAGTATCACTCGAAGCTCTGTCTGCTTCAGTGGTGAAGATGTCCCTTCGCCAGTGACCTTCAGGACCATGCCTGAGTGGAACTGCAATACTACAGCAGTCTACTTCCAGCTGGTGCCAGCAAATATACCATGGAACTATCTGTAAACTAGGCCCAGTAATTTTTTTAATTCCTCTATAATCTGGCTGTGGGTAATTCTTCATGATCCCATAGGCGTGGGATCCAGGGAATGTGAACCACCTCTTCACGCAACTTACTTGTACCTCCAGGATCTGCTTGAGCCCAATCTTATATTCACTTCTCTTTCATTATGGAATACTTGTAGGAACGCCATATTTTATCGCTTGGTAGATCAGAAAAGATTAATCATAGGTAGCTTAGGTTGTATGCCTAAGGGTGTCCTAGGATCAGGCATTGAGTCTCCACCAAAACAAACCAAGAGGTCTTACTGCAAAAGGAGATCAGTGCTTGATGAAAATGAAATAGCTTTTCTTCAAACCCCAAAAGATTTCAGCTGTGATTCCCTTATCAGGGCCTTCTGTTGGATCCTTTCCCACTGCAACTTAAGCTGTTTGTTCCATAATAGAGGTAGAGGAAAGAGTCTGGGAGGATCGGAGATTTTCACAGTGGCTGCTGCACCCTACCCCCCCCTCCTCAGGGGGTGCAGCACCATGGAGAGGGAAGGAGGAGGAAGCGAGCTTTCTCAGGACTCTTCCCATCCTTCTTGTGAGAGCCTGGGGTGGAGGGATTCCTTCAGGAAAATGTAGCAAGAGGTTGAGAATGCCCCTGTCACTGTAGCTCCCGGGAGATCCAGACCCTCACACTAGCTCACATTTCGCAAATGCCTCCAGTAATTCATCAAATTTTCTAGTTTAATGTTCTCACTGGCTTATATGGTATCAAGAAGAGACTGCCCCAGGTAAGCAAATGCTTGAATCTTCTGTCTTCCTGCAGGCACCTGTCTCTCTCCAGGTCGGTTGGCCTGTGACCTCAGTTCTCTGAAGGGTTTATGAAGAGTTGTTCACTTGCAGTTTGTCCAGTTTTCTTTCTTATTAGGTAGAAGGGACACCTTTTTAGCTCCTTACATCTTCAAGTTGAAACGAGAAGTTCTCTGGACACTTAAATTTGAAATTCATATAACTTTCACGTGTCACAATATATTATTCCTCTTTTAATTTTCAACCACTTAAAAATGTAAAAGCCACTGTTTTATCATAAGCTGTACAAAAACAGGAAGCAGGCTGGATTCGGCCCATTGGCAGTAGTTTGCCAACCCCTGAACTAAGGGGTTTATGCTAGTTTGTAGATGGTCACGTGACTCAGTGCTGGTCAATGAGATGTGGGGAAAGGTTTGCTAGGGGTCTTACAAGAAAGGTTTCCTCACTCTCAATGAGAGACACATAGAAAAGAGGGTCCAGGTTCTTTCTTTTGGTGCTGCATGTCTGGATATGATAAATAGAACTTCAGCAGCCACCTTGTAACTATTAGGTGACTAGCCTGAAGAGAACCAGGAGCTTGAGGATGGCAAAAGAGAAAGATGAAAAGAATCTGGGTCCTTGATAACATTGTTGAGCAGCTAAATTAACCAACGCTGGAGCCATCCTACCTCAGAACCTATTACAGGTTGAGTATCCCTAATCCAAAAATTCAAAATCCAAAATTCTCCAAAATCTAAAACTGTTTGAGCACTGACATGATGCTCAAAGGAAATGCTCACTGGAGTATTTTGGATTTTTGAATTAGGGATGCTCAACCAGTAAGTATAATGCAAATATTCTAAAGTCTGAAAAAATCCTAAGTCCAAAACACTTCTGGTCCCAAGCATTTCAGTTAAAGTATACTCAACCTGTATTATAAGTTAGAAGTAATAAAATTTCCTTTTTGTTAATTGTTTTCTTATTGAGTTATGTTTTCTGTTAGGCATTATAACTAAAACAATGAGTCAAAAATTCTCTTTCACTTCAGTAAAATAAAGAATTCTGCTCTTTGAAAGACATTGTTAAAAGAATGAAAAGACATGTCACAGAGTGGGAGCGAATATTTACAAACCATTTGATAAAGAACCTGAATCCAGAATACAGTAGTCCAAACTTATCCATGGGGGATATGTTTCAAGACCCCTAGTGGATGCATGAAACTGAGGATAATACTGAACTCTATATATACTGTTTTTTTCATCCAATAACTGAACTGGCTACTAGGTGACAAATGGGTGGGTAGTGTAGACAGTTTGGATATGCTGGACAAAGGGCTGATTCATGGCCTGGGCAGGACGAAGCAGGATGGTGCAAGATTTCCTCACGCTACTCAGAACAATGCGAAATTTAAAACATACAGATTGTTTATTTCTGGATTTTTCCATTTAATATTTTTGGACCTCAGTTGACCTTGGATAACTGAAACTGTACAAAGCAAAACTGCAGATAAGAAGGGACTATGGTATAAAAAGAACTCTCAAAACCCAATAATAAAAAAACAAACAACCCAATTAAAATTTTAAAACAGGCCAAAGAAGATACATAGCTGGCAAATAAGTACATGATACTTGACATCACTAGTCATTAGGGAAATGCAAATTAAAGCCACAATGAGATGGCACTACCCCCTTATTAGAATGGCTAAAATTAAAAAGACTAACCAAACCAGTTGTTGGAGGATGTGGAGGAACTGGAACTCTCATACACTGCGTGTGGAATGTAAAATGGTACAGCCACTTTGGAAAACAGCTGGCAGTTTCTTAAAAAGTTAAATATATACCTGCCATATGGTTTAACCACTCTATTCCTAAGAATTTACCCAAGAGAAATGAAAGTATATTTCCACACAAAGATTCATACAAGATTGTTTATAGCCACTTTATTTTTAATAACCCCCAACTGGAAACAATACAAAGGTCCATCAACAGGTTAATGGATAAACAAAATTGCGATACATCCATACAGTGGAATTCTACTAAGCAATAAAAATGAATAAACTACTGGTAATCACAACAGAATGGGTCCATCTCAAAATAAAGTATGCTGAGTGAAAGAAGCCAGACGAAAACAGACTACATACTACATGATTCCACTTATCAAAAAGTCTAGAAAGCATAAATTAATCTATAGTGACAGAAAGCAAATCAGTGCTTGCCTGTGGATGGGGACAGAGGGACAAAGGTGGGAGGAAAGAATTACAAAGTGGCACAAGGAAATTTTGGATGGTGATGGATATAGTCATTATCTTTACTGTGGTATATAAATGTGTATACACACATAGATGTCAAAATTTATCAAATTGTGCACTCTTAATATGTGAAATTTATTATGTATTGGTTAAATATCAAGAAAAATGTTAAATTAAAAAATCTTTGTTTGCTTAAACAAGTTTAGATGGGTTTTCTATCACTTTTAACTGAAAAATGTTGAAATGATACAGTCCTCATGGTTAGGCAAACTATATTTAAATGATACATTTAACCAACTCCCAATATACCCAGCACACAATGGTAGAAGGAAAACTGGGTAACTGAAATTAAAACTACCATTTGGAAAGGGGAAGAGGAAATGGCACACAGCAGACACTACTAATCCAAAGTCCCGACTACACTGGAGTAGCAAAGATTCCCTTCCCTGGTAGTAGAATGAGTCCTTATCAATCAATCTCTGTGTTCCCAACTCTGGATCTGTCTTGGGAGAATTTCTCTGGCCTGCTGTCCCATTTGGCCCCATGGAAGATGATTACTGGGGAGAATTTCCCTTTTTGGGGCTGTATCACATTAGTGGCCCATTTCTTGTTGGCAGGTTCAGTGTTTCTGAAAGTATGATCTGTGATCCACCTGAATCAGAATCATCTGTTTGAAACGTATACTCCTGGGGCTCACCCCTGAACTACTGAATCAGAATTGCTGGGAATAGGGCCCAGGAATCTACATTTTACCAAGCATTCCAGGTGATTCTTAGGCATGCTATGTTAAGAAACCTTGGAATAAATAAGTCTTTCATCATCATTCCTCCAGTCATACAAAGAAAAGTCCAATTTAGGTTTCAATATTATTTCTTCTCATGCCGATAATCTCTTCTGAGACTATCCTAACCTAATGTTTCTCAAACTACAGTCCATGGTCTTTTGGGGATCCAAAAATGTATTTTGAGCTGTCCATAAATTCTTCATAAAATATTTTAATTTTTTATTTTTCTTTTGATGATAATCTAGATACAACAATTATAAGCGTATTCTAGATTTAGATGACTGCCTTATAGTCAAGTCCAACCATGTAATCTTAATACCCACATTGCCATTACTTTTTACAATAAGTTTGGTATCAAGGCATATTATTTCCGTTGTCAGGAGTATAACAGTGTCTATGCCCCTCTGTCTCTAGTTAGTGATGTACTAACATGTCCCAGTCCTTGTCTCAAAATGTAGGTATTGGAGCTCCTCTCTGACACCAGTAGATGTCCAGGGTGACCTAAAAGCACCCCTTCAATTGTTTTGGCTAAAGGTCCTCACACATTGGCTAGATGACTATGGTATAAGGTATTGAAGCACAGACGGCATATTGTTTCCATTCATGTGACAAGAGGATAGTGAGAAGGTGAGGTCCTGGAGTACAGGCAGGACAACTGTTCTTTCATGCAATGACAGATGCTTGGGTGGCAAGGTCTCAAAGCACAATTAAGGTGATGTTTCTATTCATGGGATAGATGCCCTTGAGACTTAGCCCCTGGCCCATAGCTCTGGGTTTGATTCTCTGGTCCAAATCAGTGCTTCTCTTGACACTATTCCTCTTGGTCCATCAGCCTGGCCCTTCTCAGACCACTGACCAGCTACGTTACTATACCCAGTAGCTGGTCTCCATTACCTTGAAGGAAGGGTAAATGTTTTCATTTTTTTCAGGATCTCTGGCTATCCCCAAAGACTTCTTGCCACAATGTATGTGTCACCATTTGAGTTCTCATGACCTACTACTACACTATGCTCCCAGTAAAAATCTTTGTGCCGCCACAAAAAAAACAAAAAACAAAAAACATCTCACTCTCCATGCTGTGACCCTGTACAAGAGAAAAAGGGATGAGTCACTTTCTAGAAGTGGTACAAACATTCCTGCATGGTGGTTTCAGGGTTGATTGAGTCAGCAATCAAATGACATCATCAAAGGTACAGGGGTTTTCATTCTTTTTCCTCTGCCTTTCTCTACTGACAGAAGATCTTGCTTCCTGGTTGCGAGATGGCTGTAGCAGGGCCAGGATTGCATGCAGACCACATCCTGTTAAGAAGAGAGGATTTTCCTCCTATACATCTTGTTTTATTGAGGAAAACGTTTCCCAAAAGTCCCTCAGGAGACTTCCCTCAGGTCCCAGCCCTGGGTCACATATTCTGACCTAAACCAATCACTGGCAAGCAGAATGAGTCCATCAGTGATTGGCATTGACTATTCAAGATTCCAGCACCACCTCAACACAGGGCTGGAATAGGGTCCTTTCCCTAAGCACATGACCATAACAGAACTGAGCCAGCCAGGAAGAAGTGGGAGAAATCGATTTTGGCAGCCAGCCAGCATTGTCTGCTTTTCCCACCTCCCTCCAGATTCCCCAGGTATGAATTGTTTGGTTCAAAAGGTGCTGCATAGGATTCCCCAGAGCTGTAGGTGAGCAATATGATAGGTGGCTGTCTCCCTTTCCCTACCTGAATTCGTTACCCAACTCCCTCACCCTCTGGTGGTTTAGGTACTGTTTTTCCTCAGTTTCATACATAGCTGCACTCCTCGAGGGATTTGTTCTTGTGTTCTGTTCTGAGTGTGGAAGGAGGTGTTGTTTCCTGCCTACCCTAGAGTATGTGAGGATAGTTTTCGTGACCATTTCCTTTATGAACAAGAAGTTATTTGGGTAGATCACTTTATCTGCACTTGCCTCACTTTCTGTCTACACTTCATACACAGTAGAGGGGCCCAAGTTTCCTTACCACATGGTAGGAAGTAGCTGTCTAGTGATGGCTCACAGGGCAGTCCCAAGTTTCACAGCAGCACTTGGTCCCCTTATCCTGTTGCTATCCTTGCTTTTTCTTCTTCTTGTTCATGATGAGCAGCAGTAGTGGCCAGCTGGTAGGACCAAGTGAAGTTCTCTGTAGTCTTGCCTCCCTCACCCATTCCAAATCAGAGATCAGTGAGCAGCCAAATGTAATATCCAAATACCCAGAAGCAGCGGCAAAACCCATGGCATTAATTCACGTTGTGGCATTTCAGGCATGTACTAGAACGCCTCATACTGGTTCCATTGCCATTTCTGACCAGGTAAGAGCATCCCAAATATGTTTAATAAAAGTCAGTTAACTTCTTTTTTAAAGATTTAGTAAAGGTAGAATGTTATTGATTACCTTGATCAGGGCAGTTTTATTTCCAGATCCTCATATTCCTAAGTAATATGAAAGTTTTTCCAATCATCGTATCTTGATCTTAAAACAAATATCCTTTAAAAAGAAGGATCAGTTAAACCCCTCTGGTTGTGAGTCTCCTCAGGGATGGTGGGACTCAGTCTTGAGCTTCTGCACCCTAGCTGATGGAAGCACTGTTGTCAGCAAATGTAAATCTAGGGAAGAGTTTGTATATGGAGAATTTTAGAGCAGAAGCTCCCTAGTGCTGTTATACCTAGACTTCTTATCTTTGGAACCAAATAGCTGCAACCAGAAAATAACTGTGGTGCCTGACTTCATCCCCAGTTATGTTCAGGTGCAGCCTATCAAGAGATCAAGGGCATTGGTTTACTTAGAAAAGCATAAAGCACTCTAAAAATCTCTCTCACCAACCACCACTACCACCCACTTGCCCCCAGATCACCCAAGCCATTGTACCCGGCTCTCTAGACAGCGAAGTTGTATTCTGAAGACAACACCAATTGCTTTCTCTGACTTGTACAGGGCACTTAAGCTCCTGGTACAGCTCCCCTCCCTCCAACCCCCACTTTAGTCAGTTCTAATTTCCTCCAATCTTGCAACAAAATGGTAAGGCGCTGGGGGAAATAGAGCTCTTATTTCTTTCTTTAATCACTTTCCTCTGCTCAGGGGTCAGCCCACTCTGCCTTACTCTACCCTGCCTCCAAATGAGGGAGCAATGACTAACTTGGTGCCACGTGACACTGAGCAGCCCCCAACTGTCAGCCGGTGCCAGGTCATTTGCTATTTTTTTCTTTTTTTTTTTTTTGAGACAGGGTCTCAGTCTGTCACCAGGCTAGAGTGCAGTGGTGTCATCACAGCTCACTGCAACCTCAAACTCCTGGGCTTAAGTGATCCTTCTGCCTCGGCCTCCTAAGTAGCTGGAACTATAGGCACGTACCACCATGCTCGGCTAAGTTTTCTATTCTTTTTTTTTGAGACAGAGTCTCACTCTGTTGCCTGGGCTAGAGTCCTGTGGCATCAGCCTAACTCACAGCAACCTCAAACTCCTGGGCTCAAGCGATCCTCCTGCCTCAGCCTCTCGAGTAGCTGGGACTACAGGCATGCGCCACCAGGCCCAGCTAATTTTTTCTATATATATTTTTTAGTTGTCCAGCTAATTTCTTTTTATTTTTTCAGTAGAAACGGGGTCTCACTCTTGCTCAGCCTCGTCTCAAACTCCTGAGCTCAAACGATCCTCCCACCTTGGCCTCCCAGAGTGCTAGGATTACAGGCGTGAGCCACCACGCCCCAGCCTTGCTATTTTTTTTCGAATGTGCATTTGAACCCACTTCCTCTAGTTGGGGACTTCCCCATCTTTTGATTCTTGGAAGGAAGCCGGCCTCCCTCTACAGATTCAAAAATGCCACATTCGCTCTCCCTTGCAGCTAGGTTGCTAGTCTAGTCACTCTAGACTTTGTCTTAGGAGTTAGAGGGAAAGAATCAAGGAACCAGGAAGACTCTTTCGCTCAGGTAACACTAGCATCTGCGACAAGCTAGAACTCCCTGCAAGGTGACAGTGATGCAACTGCAGCCTGGAGTGCTCTGAGATGCTGCAGTGGGCTCCTCACCAGACCAGTTCTGCAGCGTGGTTTGAGTGTTGTTCCTGGCTACAAACCTGCTTCTCCAGCCTGCCTACTGATTCTGGAAGCTGCCCAATATCCTTTTAATGAATTCTTTTTCTGCCTAAATCATCCAGAGTCCAATTCTGTTGTTTACAATCAAGGATCTGGACTGATACACAGCTATACCTCGTTCAGGAATTTGTGCTACTTCTGAGAAGTCCTAAAGGGCTAGCTATGTCCCCAGGGATAATTTCTATGAGAAATCTACAAAGGGGATTCTCTGTAGATGTCCATTCTGTAATGAACACTAAAATTAGAGATCATAAGGCTACCCACCATTGTCTCACAGTATCTAATTTAGTACCAGTGAGCACGTATGTTTTAAGCAATGCTGGAAAGTCCCTTTCAAAGAACTTTTGCCCTGGCGAAAGACTTTATAATGCTTCTTGAAATAATTAGTTTCATGACTTCCTTTACATAGTAGACCTGATCTCTGTGAACACATTATTTTGAAATGGGGATTTAAAATGTGCTTTGGCAGGAACTGAATATTCAAATGAAATGAGTTTAATTGATTACGGGATTTCTTTTGAGATGATGCAATAACTCTCTGGTATTGAGCCTGCTGCTCCAACGTGCACTGGCGGGAAGGCTTTCAAAGTTGATCTTGGTACATTTGAAATCTGGTAAGCGATTGGTTCTCTCTCTAAGCCTCAGTACAGAATCTAGCCCTAAATGATAAGGAACTAACAATGCCTTAAAACCTGACCAAAATGGGGCTCTGAATTCCAGCCATGGGGGTCTGTCCGGCAAGAGCTTGTGGGGCCATCCCCTCCTCCCATGAATGCCTGAACTCACTTTTGCCACTTATGTCTACCTGCTATATCCACTTCAGGAGGGTCAAAAGTGTGCTGCATTTGGGGGGTTGTGCCAAAAGTGTCCACAGAGCCCCTGAGCATCTGGGGCTTAGGGGGTATAGAGGGTGTCTGCATGCCAAGAATATATGTGCTGGCAAGGGAATCTTGGGGGGTGAGGGAACTGATCTATATCTTGACTGTGGTGGTGGTTACATGACTCTAGGCATCTGTCTAAACTCATAGAACTGTACACTAATAAGAGTGAATTCTACTGTATGTAAATTAAAAATAAATTTTAAAACAAGAATACGTATGCTGGAACATCTGCTTTCCATGTGTGAATTGTGACTGTACAGTGGCACAGCATGCCGGCATATCACCACAGTGGAGGGCAATGTATCCAATCTAATCTGAAAGCACTATGTGGCTGTCAGTTCACACTTCAAAAGCCAGCTTAATTAGGTAATTCTGAAATTTGCGATTGCCCATTTTAGGGCAGGGAATTTAAATTTACGAGGAAGGTACTGGGCTTGGCTTTCTTGCAGGCTCCTGCTGAAAGCTAAACGAATCTGCTCCCCTTTTGTCTTGATCTAATACTATTGCTAGATCCTAAAAACTGACATCTATGGTTATTAATGAAAGACTTAGTGGGATCACCAAATGCTAAGAAAGCAGTATGTACTGAACAGTCCATAAAGACCCAAATTCCCAGTTATAGGACCAACCTCCCCTAACAGTTTTGTGGGGTGGCTGCATTCCTCTCATTCTCCTGCTTTGTTGGTGAAGTCCTGGTCTCTGATCATGTCCAGCTGCTGTGCTGGACACAACTCTTGGTTGACCTCCTATCCCAATAGTTTTCAACATTGGCTATAGTTAAGAATTGCCTGGGGAGCTTTTAAAAACCTGATACCGTGGCCACCAACCAGACCAATTAAATTAGGATCTCTGCGGTGTGAGACCCAAGCATGAATATTTTATTTATTCTTTTGTTTGTTTTTTATTTGTTTTTATTTTTTTGAGACATTGCTCTGTCACCTGGGTTAGAGCGCGGTGGCGTCAGCCTAGCTCTCTGCAACCTCAAACTCCTGGTCTCAAGCGATCCTCCTGCCTCAGCCTCCAGAGTAGCTGGAACTATGAGTGTGTGCCACCATGCCCAGCTAATTTTTCTATTTTTAGTAGAGGCGGGGTCTCACTCTTGCTCAGGCTGGTCTCCAACTCCTGAGTTCAAGCGATCTTCCCGCCTTGGCCTCCCAGAGTGCTAGGATTACAGCCAGTATTTTTTTTAAATACCTCAGGTGATTTCTATACTTTTGAAAGGGAGCAAGTTTCTAGTTCATGGATTGGCAGGAACACAGAAAGAGGCATGTATTAGTCTGCTCATGCTGCCATAACAAAGTACCACAGGCTTGGTGGCTTGAACAATGGAAATTAATTTTCCCACAGTTCTAGAGGCTGGAAGTCCAAGATCAAGGTGCCAGCAGGGTTAGTTAATCCTGAGGCCTCTCTTCTTGGCTTGCAGGTGGCCTCTCTCTTGCTGCCTCTTCATGTGATTGTTCCTCTGTACATGTGCATCCCTCGTATCTGTGTGTCCTAATCTCCTCTTCTTATAAGGACACCAGTCAGATTGCATTAGGACCTACCCTAAGAACCTCATTTTAACTTAATTAACTCTTTAAAGACCCTATCTCCAAGTATAGTTACATTCTGAGCTACTGGGGGTTAGGACTTTAACATATGAATTTTGAGGGGACATAATTCAGCCCATAACAAGGGAGATCATGGTTCCTCTAATACTCTTCAAAGTTTTGTTATCTTAACCTATTGTGTTTAATAACCAAACTCATGGTCCTTTATGAGTCTGCATCAGGCTAGGAGGCTAGAGTTCAACAGGACAGTCCAGGATCTACTTTCATGAGACCGTTCTCCTAATACCACTACTGTTCCTCTTAGGACTAACGTAGGCAGTTCTGCTTTGCCTCTAGGACAGGAGTCCCCAATCTATGGTGAGTTGTATAATTATTTCATTATATATTACAATGTAATAATAACAGAAATAAAGCACACAATAAATGTAATGCGCTTGAATCATCCCGAAACCACCACCCCCTCCCTGGTCCGTGGAAAAATTATCTTCCATGAAAATGGTCCCTGGAGCCAAAAAGGCTGGGGACCACTGCTCTAGAAGGCTCTGAAGTGGGTCAGAATAGGACATTAATTAAATTAACTCCAAGTTCCCTGCTGCATCCCAAGCTGGAAAGTCTATCCCTGTTGTATTTCCCATCCTAAATTATGCCCAGCCACATTGTCCAAAGGAGTTCACCAGAAGTTATATGTTCAGCCCAAATGATAGCATAAAAATGTTCCAAATTTTCAAAATTTGATATGAAATTTCTCTATTTCTGAAATTCTTGGGAGAATTAATTAAAGATTAATTTAATTAATTAAAGATTAATTCCAAAATACCAGAGAAATTTAAGTCCAAAATGATTTCCTCCCCAATTTCTGCTTCTGCTTAGTCTCAGCTAGAAGGGTCTTGCTCTAAGGTGTGGGGAGAGTGGAAGTTCCCTCAGCAACTACAACCTGGGCTGGCATCCACTGAAATTGGTGAAGTTCCTACAGGACCGCCAAGACAGACTAAATCCAAAGCCAAGATTCTCATATCTCCCACTTTCTAAGAGTTTGAAAAGTGAATTGGGCACATAAGATTTTCCCAGAACCAATGCCACATGTACAAAATTTAGAAGAAAATAACACAAAGAAGCAGCCAGACAAATTCAATAAGTAGAACATTCTGCAGAACGATTGGTCTGGTATTTTTGGCAAATCGGCATCATTAAAAATGGTGTCTGCTGGGCGCAGGTGCCTGTAATCCCAGCACTTTGGGAGGCCAAGACAGGAGAATCACTTGAGGCCAGGAGTTTGAGAGCAGCAGCCTGGGCAATACAGTGAGACTCTGTCTCTAAAAAAAATAGCCCAAGATGGTGGCACAGTGGTGCGTGCCTGTATTCATAGCTACTCTGGAGGCTGAGGCAGGAGGATCGCTTGAGCCCATGTGTTTCAGGTTGCACTGAGCTATGATCTTGCCACTATACTCCAGCCTGGGCAACAGATTAAGATTCTGTCTCTTAAAAAAAATTTTTTTTAAATGGTATCTGTGGTAGATTAAAAAAGACTCAAGGGACATACAAACTAGATGCAATGCATGGTCTGGATTGGGTACTGATTTGAATGAAACAACTGTAAGGGACATTTTTAGATCATTTGGGGAAATATGAATAGGAGCTGGGTGTTAGACAAGTTGAAAATGAACTTAAATAGCAAAACAAAGGTTGATGACTGAAAAAAAGTAGACCGAAGAATAGTATGTGTAGTATGACCTCAATTTGGTAATAAAATAAAAGCATACATAGACACACAGACACACACACACACACACACACACACACATCCTGTAGATTATGCACTAAGGACTTACAGTAGTGATCTCTGGGTGGTAGAAATTTTACTTATTTAATTATTGTATGTTTGCTTGTCTATATTTCCTAATTTTCTACAATGCATATGTACTGCTTCTGTATTAAAAAATGCTATTTAAAAGAAAAAATTCTTAGAAGTCACAAGCAAACCTGAGCCCCTGAAGCAGTTATTCCAACCAAAATTATGTTACTAGGAACTAGTACATACATAATACAGTCCAGATCCACACTGCTGTCAGAAAGCAAAGCTTATAGCAAAGACAGTGATATCCCGGGGAAAGAAGGGTAAATATAGCAAACATGAGAGAAAAAGGAAATTGTTGTGCTTTCAGCTTCAATAGAAGGCAAGTTAGATTGTGCTATTTGTCTAGGGTCCACAACCTCTAAGCTTAAACTCTGCTGGGATTTATCAAGAGACTAATTATGGCATTCGGTTTATGATATGGGGGAGGGTGGAGTTCCACACGTTTACCATTTCCTCTCAGAGAGTGGCACTTGCAACATTCCTATGTTCTCGAAAAGTTAGACATTCTCTGGAGTAACACTCCTAGTCCTCAGGTCATCCTCAAGGCTTCCTTTTTCAACATCCAGGCTATTTGAAATCCCTTAAACCCCCCTTTTGAATCCTGTGCTCCTGGCACCCCAGCATCGCCCTGAGGATGGGCTCAGTTTAGCGATAGCCTCCACACTCTCTTGCAAACAGCCATCTCTTTTTGGAGTAGGCATGGCTCTGAGTGTGAACCTTGCTGTATTAGTTTGCTATCGCTGCCATAACAAATTGCCACAAACTTAGTGGCTTAAAACATACATTTATTATCTTACAGGTCTATAGGTCAGAAGTCCCACACAGGTCTCACTGGGCTATACTCAAAATGGGCTTGTTCCTTTCTGGAGGCTCTAGAGGAGAATCTGTTTTATGCTCATTTGGGTTGTTGGCAGAATTCAGTTCCTTGCAGTTGAACTGAGGTCCCCATTTTTTTCCTGGCTATAAACTAAGGCCACCTACATTCCTTGGGGTATGGCCTCTCCTCCATCTTCAAAGTCAGCAACCACAGGTTGAGTCCTTCCCACATGGCATTCCATGTAAGACTTACGTAATTAGATTGGGCTCACCCGGGATAATCTCCCCATCTCAAGTCCTTAACCTTAATCACATCTGCAGATTCTCTTTGGATATGTAAAGTAATATATTCACCAGTTCTAGCGATTAGGACCTGGCCATCTTTGGGGTGTCATAATTTTGCCCACCACACTTGCATTTTCTGCACAGTGACTTCTCTTGGCCTGGGATTAGCATTTCTTCACATGTAGTCTTGTGCCTCAGTGGTTGCTGTCGCTGCCATTTTGCTTTGGAATTTCTTGGTTGTATGAAGCCTGCCTCTTGGTGGCAGTCTCCCCGCTACTTCCAATGTATTTTACTTGACAAACTACCTTCAGTGGCATCCTAAACATACATTCGGAAGCTTGTGCCCTTGGGTCCTGGTGAGGAGAAATTTCTCTGCCTTGGGCTTGCTGCCCTTGCCAAAGGCCTTTGAATTTTCCAGGCCTTAAGTAGAACTTCAACAATAGCAGAAACGGTTTTTTCTGTCCATTTTTGTGGCTCCCTTTGTCCTTTGAAACAGGCTTGGCTGAGTTTCCTCTCTCTTTTTAATCATGAGAAATGTGAAAGCTACAAAAAAAGGACAACGAATATTATTTTTAAAACCCCATATTCCCATCACCCAGAGTTATAGATATTTTGTCATATTTGCTTCCTGAAATTAAAACATCTTATAGGCTGGCCATGGTGGCTCACACCTGTAATTCTAGCACTCTGGGAGGCTGATGCGGGAGGATCGCTTGAGCTCAGGAGTTCAAGACCAGCCTGAGCAAGAGCGAGACACTGTCTCTACTAAAAACAGAAAAATGAGCCGGGCGTGGTGGTGGTGCCTGTAATCCCAGCTACTCGAGAGGCTGAGGCAGGAAGATCCCTTGAGCCCAGGAGTTTGAGGTTGCTGTGAGCTAGGCTGATGCCACAGCACTCTAGCCCAGGCAACAGAACGAGACTCTGTCTCAAAAAAAAAACAAAAACAAAAACAAAACATCTTACAGATACAGCTGAAATTTTTCATTCAACCACCACCTGCAGTGCCATCCTTCTCTGAGGCAACCAATACGGTTACGAGTATAGTCTCATCCATTTTTATAATTTTACGAACACGCATCCATAAACTATATATGGTATTTTTGTGCAAATTCCATTTACATAATTGTATCATGTTTTTATTCCATGTTACACTTTTGAAACCTATCCATATTGCTATATGTAGAGCTAGCACCACTTCTGTGCAGTGTTCCATTGTATGACATCACCACATTTTATTTTTTGACAACATTTTGACAAATTGCTCTCCAAAGTGGCTGAACCAGTTGATGTTCCCACCAGCAGTGTAGGAGTACACTTATTTCCCCACATTCTTCCCAACACTTTTGGGAGATTTTAAATATTTGTCTGTTTAATGGATAAGAAGACATGATAACTTGTTTTTGCTTTAATGCCGATGTGTTAAGTGTTGCTCACTCTAGGCTGACTTCCTGACACATGTAGGGCCTTGGCTCACCTGCCTAAGCAGGAACCGAAACTCCAGCCCCTACAGCCTGTCAGTCCTGGCTCCTTCATTATCTGCTCATGCATCTATCTCTCCTTTATGGGTTCTCGCTCTGTTTCTGACCCCTGGAGATCTTTTTTTATTTGTTTTCAGGTGCAGCTCTCCATTTTTTTAACTTAAAAACTATTTTATAAAAATAGGGACCAACTGTTCCAAATTCAAACAAAGAAACAACAAATGCAATGCATAAACTTCGAATGGATCCTGTTTTTAAAAAAGCTATGAAAAGATATTTGGGAACAATTCAGGAAATATAAACATGGTCTGGATGATATTAGATGATATTATTAATAAAATATTATTGTTAGGCTGGGCATGGTGGCTCACGCCTGTAATCCTAGCACTCTGGGAGGCCAAGGTGGGAGGATCATTTGAGCTCAGGAGTTCGAGACCAGCCTGAGCAAGAGCGAGACCCCATCTCTACTAAAAAAAAAATAGAAAGAAATTAGTTGGACAACTAAAAATATATATATTTAAAAATTAGCCGGACATGGTGGTGAATGCCTATAGTCCCAGCTACTCAGGGGGCTGAGGCAGGAGGATCACTTGAGCCCAGGAGTTTGAGGTTGCTGTGAGCTAGGCTAATGCCATGGCACTCTAGCCTGGGCAACAGAGTTAGACTCTGTCTCAATATAAATAAATAAAGTCTATTTCTAAATATATATATTATTGATAGAATATTATTGTTCATTTTCTTAGGTGTGACCAAGGTTTTATAGCTGTGCAAGAGGATGTCCTTTCAAGATGTACACTGAAGTATTTAGGGATGATGTAGTCAACTCACTCTCAGATGGTTCACAAAATTAGACAGATAGATAAAGCCAATATGGCAAAATGTTAACAACTGTTTAAGCAGTGGGCATAATGATATTCTTTGTACTAGTTTGAACTTTTCTACATGTTTGGGATTTTTCACAATAAAAAGTTAGGAACAGCTGGGCGCAGTGGCTCACGCCTGTAATCCTAGCACTCTGGGAGGCCGAGGCAGGAGAATCACTTGAGCTCAGGAGTTGGAGACCAGCCTGAGCAAGAGTGAGACTCCGTTTCTACAAAAAATAGAAAAATTATCCAGTCGTGGTGGTGTGCGCCTGTAGTTCCAACTACTCGGGAGGCTGAGGCAGGAGGATCACTTGAGCCCAGGGGTTTGAGGTTGCTGTGAGCTAGGCTGATGCCATGGCACTCTAACCTGGGTGACAGAGCAAGACTCTGTTCCAAAAAAAAAAAAAAGTTGGGAACATTTTACATTAGAATTATGAAACGGGGCTGAGGACAGGTTTTAGCAAATGCTCAAATCACCATCTTGAGCCAGAAGCTCAGCTAAGTCTGTAACATTTTAGTCTACTTCTTGGGTTGGTCACCTTTCCTTATCTAACATGTATATGGCTATATTAGTTAAGATATAGGTCCAACTTCTTGGAACAATGATGCAAATCAACAAAGGCTAAATAAAACAGAAATCTATTTTCCTCAGATGTAACAGACCAGAAGGCAGCAGTACAGGGCTAGTGTGGTCACTGTTCTCTCAGGTTATCCAGAGATTCATTCATTCATTCTCCTTGTCATCATTACTAGAATGGTACAAGATGGCTCACATTTTCATCAGTAGGATGAAGAAGGGAAGGAAAGAGGATTTACCTCGCACACACTATGGCATCATTTCCGGTCATTTCTCACTGGCTAATATCTGGTCACACCTATCAGCGATGGAGAATGGGAAATGCAATCTTTAGCTGGGCAGGTATGTGCATTCCTAAAAAGATAATTACTTTAAAAGAAGATGAGAATAGATATTGGAAGACAATTAGCAGTCTTGATATGATGGCTACTACTTTTTGAATCACAGTGTGTTCCTTCCTTTTTCTTTCATTTTGCTTTCAGAGCCAGCCATTTGTTTTTCTAACAAACTCTATATTTTGACTCATGTGGTTCATCACAGTGAAAGATATGCAGTCAAGAAATTCTGGATCTCGCAAAAGCACTCACTGTCCAACAATTCTTGTCTACTTTCACCTTACCAGAATTGGATAATTCCACCAGGAAGTAGTCTCCCACTAAAATCAGTATCTATTCCAGGCTTAACTCAATGTATCATTGACTTGCCTGATTCCTTTGTAGTATGTCTCATTTTCTGTGTTTCCTTCTCTTAAAGTCCTAACCCTATACATGTCCCAAGTATTTGCCCACAAGGACATGTCATACCTGCTTCCCCACCCATAATTGTGTTTCCTTGAAACTCATCTAAAATGCATGACATATTTTACAATGATCTTCTTCATCTTCCCTTCATAAATCTGTCCAAGTTTTATGTACCCACTTAATATGGTGGTCTATAGTAGTTTCCTATTGCTGTCGGAAGAAATGACCACAAACTTAAAGGCTTAAGGATATAAATTTGTTCTCTCACTGTTCTGTAGGTCAGAAGTCTGGATTGGCTCAACTGGTTTCTCTGCTCCAGGTTTCACAAGGCCATAATCAATGTATCGGCCAACTAGGCTCTTATCAGAAGGCCCTGGGAAGAATCTGCTTATACAAGCTAATTCAGGTTGTTATCAAAATCCAGCTCTTTACACAGATAGAACTGAGGACCCTGTTTCCTTGTTGGCTGTCAGCTGGGGGCCATTCTTAGCTCCTAAAGGCCTCTCTCCCATCCTTGCACATGGCTCCTACCTCTTATCCTTGGAATTTCTCTGAGTTTTCCTTTTGCCATGTCTCTCTTGCTGCCAGCCAGGGTAGGTTCTCTGCTTGTAAGAGCTCATGCTAAAATGAGATTGGGACTACCCAAATAATCCAGGATAATCTCCCTATTCTAAAGTCCATACCCTTAATTACATCTGCAAAGTCCCTTTTGTCATGTAATATATTCACAGGTTCTAGGGATTAAAGTGTGAATGTCTTGGTGGGGAAAGGTGCATTTTGCCTACCATGTGGTTTTTTTCCAACTGCTCTAAATATGGACTCTCAAGTGCACCTTTAGGTGGGCACTGCTCAATAGCATTGTAGAGCCGGACCCTCCATGGGTAATTTCAGTGCTTTTTTTCTTCTCTCCCTATTTTTCCCTGGTCTCTTTGAGACGTAGACAACCTCTATGACCTAATAACAATTAAAATATCTCCCAGTTTTCTAGTTACATCTTTAATAATCTTCAGATTTAGGGTATATCTTCTTTTCCCTTTCATCTGTTTAGCTTGCTCTCCGAGATCACATTTTCCTAAGAAAACTCCTCCCATTCTCCATCTTAAGCAGCATACCTTCCTGTATTTTCTTTCTTTCACTCTCTCACTGCTCTTGTTCTGACAGTAAGACCAAAACGTATTATTATTTTTTCTAGTGTTTCATTATGGGAAATTTCAAACACATAAAATTAGAGAGAATACTATAATGAACCTCTATGAATAATCACTCAGCTTCAACAATTATCAACACTTGGCCAATTTTAATTCACCTATTCATGAATTTTTTTCTGGAATATTTGAAAGCAAATCCCAGATATCATGTCATCTCACTCAAATAAATCAGTGTGAAGCATTATTTTGAAAGAAATTCAGTACTTCCTTGATTTTATGAGCAAACCATATTCCTAGAGAAGGTGGTCTTTAAAGATTTTTGCTTAGCCTCTAGAATTTTAATAATTTTATGACTTGATTCTCCACCTCAATACAAGAAGATGACATATCCCTTTGTATGGTAAGTGCTCCCATTCCTCTATCTGTACCTTGATAAAAATCACCTGCCTTCCTAGGTTAAACTCATTGTCTGGGTCTTTAAAATCCAAAATGATGTTCATGGCTCATGTAACTAATAACTATGCGGAGGTGGGGCAGGGTGGGGGTGAGTGAGTCTAGGAGTCTGTGAATGAGCCACAAAAATTCTAGAAGGCAGCTCCTTCATAATTTTTTGCTTGCCTCTAGAATGCAATGCAATTCAAAACAAGATAGAGGGACAGCATTGACAGAATGCCATCTACTAAAACGTAGAAGATACAATCTCATTCTTTAGTACTTTGTGGTTCACCACATGGAATTTGGCTACATTTGCAGTTTAAAGTCCTGGCCTGTAATCCTGGCTGAGAAATAAGGAAAAGGGAGCAAACATTCTTCAGCCCTCTCACAGTGATAAAGCCTGATTATTGAAACTTTGTTATGGTGAAAAAGCCTGATTATTGAAATTTGTTTTGAGACAAACCTTAACCAAGACTAAAATATTCTTTTCCTGATACTATAATCCATGCCTCAGCCAAAGAAGTATTTACAGTCTTATTTAGGGTCTGCCTGGGCTTGCCTGCTTTTAGATACCAGCCACAGTTGTAAGGTCAAAAACTTGTGCTTTCTAAGGCTGCTATCTGTTACTGAATTTCTATTTTTATTTTATTTTTTATTATTTATTTATTTATTCATTCATTTTTGAGACAGAGTCTTGCTCTGTTGCCCAGGCTAGAGTGCCATGGCGTCAGCCTAGCTCTCTGCAACCTCAGACTCCTGGGCTCAAGCAATCCTCCTGCCTCAGCCTCCCAAGTAGCTGGGACTACAGGCATGTGCCACCATGTCCGGCTAATTTTTTCTATTTTTAGTGGAGACGGGGTCTTGCTCTTGCTCAGGCTGGTCTTGAATTCCTGACGTCAAGCAATCCTCCTGCCTCGGCCTCCCAGAGTGCTAGGATTACAGGCGTGAGCTACCATGCCCAGCAAAGATTGCTGTCTATTAAAAGCAGTTATGTGCCTGCAGACACCAGTCATCATAGACACTGTTGCAAACTCCCAAAGTCAATGATGTACATGGCCAGTGCTTTCTAAGGCCTGCCCTTAAGAACAACAACAAAAAGCAAACACCTGTGCATACTAGCCACCACACTCACACAAAGAGAATTGCCTCCCTCAAATGCCAGTCTTTGGATCCATTTCTCCAGGTTTTCCCATCTGTACATCATGGGTTCTCTTTAAAGGTCTTATAATCACACCACCTTCCATGAATTCCAAACTAATTGAGAAATAGACACAGGAGTCAAAGAGGGGTTGGAACATTGCAATGTATTGTTGACAAAACTGATTTGGAGAATAGGTCGGCAGCCTGAATCAGGTTTTCAACTCGTTCATCCCAAGCCTAGACTTCTGCACCCTCCTAAGGGGGTAGTTGGGTCTGTATGGCAAATCATCACCCCACCAGTCACAGAAAGGGTGCTCATCCACTCGCAAGTCTCTCCACCCTTGTAGGCTGACCACATGGAGGGGCAGAAAGGAGAACACAGGTGTGCTGTGGGCAAGGGAGCTCTGAAAAAGAGAGAGTAGGGAGTTCAGCAGGAGCTGAGCAACAAGCACTCAGTTACATCTTGGGAGTCTCACCAATCAAATCACCGTGGGGAGGAACAGAAGAGGGGCTGCTGGGAAGCTCTCTTCACAATACTTCTGAAAGGGTAGAAATTTCTATTTCATGGACAGGTGGGAGTATGAGAATGGGCGATGTCACCTAACCCATGGCTGTGGTCAAAGGGAAGAATCAAGGGAAGAGGTTCCCCAAGAGCTCAGGGCTTTCTCCAGTGGCTAGCCTTACATTCTCACTGCGCTACCAGAACAAACTGGAACAGAATAATAGGTAGAACTGGGTGTTCCAGTGTCCTGTAGAGATAGTGGAACCAACTGGTTTTGCTCCATGAACACCTCTTAAGAGTCTTGCCTAATTGCTGTGGCTATCTGGGAGGGAGAGAACTTGAGAGCTAATTTAAGCCCAGTTGTTTTTGTTTTTTGTTTTTGTTGGACTCGGATGGCAGAGGACGTCAAGTCCAAATGCAAAACGGGATAAAAGAGAGCTTAAAACAGAGCTGGCAAACTGGTAGCCTGCTGAAGAGATCCAATCCACAGATGTGTTTGATTTGACCCATAAGAATTTTCAAAAATATTTCTTAAATTATTTGTCAGCATAAAAAATTAGTAGAGTCCATATAAAAACCCAGATCGTATGGCTCCTCTGGAAAAGTTCAAAGATTCTGGCCATGTGGATGTGCATTTCTGTGTGGCAAAATCAGCTGGATGGAGTAGCCACTGCTTCATTTAGGAAGGGGCACAGTCCCCATCTAGGTTTTTGTGTGACCTGCTTGGTCCCTGTCTATATTCGAGTTTGTGATCTCTGAGTAAAATTGACCAGCACTAGAGATTGTTTGTGATCTAAAAGAAATGCAAATCATCCATATCCGTGAGTGTTTAATCATGTCAGAGGGAATATTTGACAATGTGGAGAGTGCCAGGGAGGTGTGTGCCAAGAATCTGACCATCCATTGGGAGGGGGAGGAATGAGGAGACATCTGTCTATGTAATGAGAATGGAGAAATTGTTATGAAAGGCAGGAGAAAAGGGGGCCACAGCCTGGTAGTGCAGAGAAGCACGCTAGGCTGGAGCAAGTGACTGCGGGAGTCAATTACAGCCGAGTGTTGCTAGGGCAACTCAGGCTCCATGCGCAGACAGCCTAGAGGGCCTCCGGCCTTCTCACTGCTAAGGCAGCTGATTTAGGAGGCCAGAGCTCTGAGGTATGGGAAGCTGATGAAAAAGACAAGGTTGCAGAAGCATTGTCCTGGGTTGGGGCTCAAGTCATGAAGCTGATACAAACAGAGCTACAACATCCCACACAGGACTACTGGTGGCCACTCTAAAGGCCTCTGGAATTGGGAATTACATCACACCTCTTAGGGCAGGGTTTTTTTTTTTTTTTTTCCAAACTGCAGATTGTAAGGCATTGGTGGACTGTGAAATTAATTTAGTGGGGTGAAATCAACATTTGACAAAATGAATAGAAAAATGAAAAAAAAATAGAAATTTTTAAAAATGGAGAGCATCCACACAGTAAAGGTAAACATTGTTATGTATGTGAGTGTGTGTGTATTTACACACACAGGCACGTGTACTGAGTTGTGTTGTCAAATACAGAATGTTTCTTATTCTGTGAATCAAGCTAAAAAATGTTTGAAAGCTGCTGCAACAGGCCACAGAGTCACTCACCATGGCCAGCTGACTGGATGTGCTGATTTGGCATGGCCAGTGGATATTTTTGCTCTTTTTTATTTTTGCTGTTGTTGTGAGCAAGATGGGCAGATGTAGACCAATCACAGCTTTCTAAGGAGCAACTTTCCGGTATCAGAAAAAATGCAGGTAATGTTGGGCCAGCTGAGAAACAGGTTTTGGGGTGTGGCTTCTCAGAGAGACACAACTCCACCTGACTGCTTGGCAGGCTACACTCTGGGAGCGGTAGCACTACAGGTGAGTGCGCAAGTAAAGCCAAAGGAGAGCCTGCTCCACAGTGTTGGACCCAAATTCTGTTTGTCTGGAATTTTACAGGGTTTCTAGGAGCAACATCATACTCATTGTTTTCTGCATAGCCCACACTGCTGATGCCCTACCCAATGGCCATCCCTCATTTTCTTCCTCCCTCAAAGAGCCTCCATTTTTGTTGACATATAGGGCAACCTTGTGCATCTAGGGAGCTGAGATTCTCAAATGAAGACCTACAAAATTCAAGCCCCAAACTTGTATTAGATTCAAAAGATATACCAATTACTCAGTCAGCTTGTTACAAAAGTTTCTAAGTGTGTATTTTCAATTTCTGTATTCAACTTGTTGCACTCTGGTAATCAATAGTTTGTAGACTAGCACCAGTCCAAGGACCTCACCATGAGTGGCACTGGTCTGAGCTAACTAATCATGGTAATTCTATTTCTCTTGCCAGATGATTGGTTTAGGCATGGGCATGAGACACAACTTCCAGCCAATAAGAGGGGATATATACTGGGGGCATAGGGAGTTTCTCTTGGTCTTAATAAGGGACACTTAACTGTTATGTTCTTTCTTCCAACCTCTTGCTGTTATTGCATGACCACAGGATGCTTGAGTAGCTATAGCCATCTTGTAATCATAAGATAAAGGACCAACAGGCTGAAGATAGTGGAATAGGATAGAGGGAAACTGGATCCTTAATGATGTTGCTGGGCTGCTGAATTGCTGACCCCAGAATCCCTCTATGTCTGGACTTATGGTAAATAATAAAATGGACTTATTGGTTGATCCACTTTGTGTTGGTTTTGCTGTTATTTGCAACTGAATGAATTCTAACTGATGTACCTTTTAGAACACGACAGGGTTAACTAGTTTGGGCACAGAGCTTAGAATTCCCAGAAGAAATTGTAAGGATAAAAAATGGCTAGACAAAGCTGCAGTTGTGTACTGACCCACCAGACAAAGCAGGTGTCATTCTAATGCCAGCATCATTTTTGTATTTTTAAATTAATATACAGTAAATTTTATTTTTTGAGTATAGTTCCGTGAATTTTAACACAGGCATAGATTTATGTAACCACCATCACCACAATCAGAATATAGAACAGTTCTAAAACCCTAAAAAACTTCATCATGCTGTTGCTTTGAAGTCACCCCTGCCCCCCAGCCCCCCTGCTCCTAAACCCTGATCTGTTCTTCAACACTACATTTTTGTCTTTTGAAAAACATCATATAAATAAAATAAAATAAATAAAAACATATGGTATATAACCTTTTGAGAACAACCTTCTTTTACTCTGTATAATGCCTTTGAGATATATCCAGGTTATTGCATGTCTAATCCTTTTTATTGCTGAGTAGTAGCCCATTGGATGAGTGTACCACAGTTTGTTTATTCATTCACCCCTTGAAGGATATTTGGATTGTTTCCAAATATAGAATAGAGCCTCTTTAAGCTTTTATGTGCAGGCTTTGTGTGAATGTAAGTTTTCATTTCTCTAGGGTGAATACTTAGGATTGGGATTGCTGGGTTATGTGGTAAAGGTATATTTAACTTTATAAGAAACTGCCTGTGTTCCAGGGTGACTGTACCATTTTGCATTCCCACCAGCTATATATCAAAGTTCCAGATTTTCCCCTATATTTTCTTCTAAAAATCTTATAGTTTTATGATTTACACTCATATCTATGATCCATTTTGAATTAATTTTTGTTTAAGATGTGAGGTTTTGATCAAGATTTGTATGGGTCCATTTCTACGTTCTCTATTCTACTCTGTTGGTCTATATGTCTATCTCTTTTCCAATACCATACTGTCTTAAATACTGTAGCTATACAGTAAGTCTTAAGATCAGGTATAGTAGTGTGATTCCTCCAACTTCATTAATCTTTTCAAAATTGTTTTAGCTATTCTTGTTCCTTTGCCTTTCCACATAAATTTTAGAGTCAACATGTCTGTATCTACGAAAAAATCTTGCTGGAGTTTTGATAGGAATTGCATTAAGGCTGTAGATCAATTTAGGGAGAACTGACATCTCTAATATGTTAAGTGTTCCAATCTATGAACATGGTTTATCTTTCCATTTATTTAGGTCTTTGGAGATTTCTTTCATCAGCATTTTATAGTTTTCAGCATAAAAATCCTATACATGTTTTGTTAGATTTTTACCTAAGGATTTCATTTTTTGAAGCTATTATAAATAGTATTGTTCATTGCTATATATAAATGCAATTGATTTCTCTGTATTAACCTCATATTCTGCAACCTTGTTAAATTCATGCAATAGTTCTAGGAGAGTGTGTGTGTGTGTGTGTGTGTGTGTGTGTGTGTATTATTTGGGATTTTCTGTGTAGACAATTGGGCCATCTATAAATAGGGATGGTTCTATTTTCCTCTCCTCTTCTCTCCTTTCCCTTCCTAACTGCCTAGAGTTAAGATGCCTAATTTGGATAAAATATGGGATAGGTAGAGTTCTTATAGATCATCTGTAAACTATTCAAGTTGCTTAGGAGTCATTCTACAACATGTGATAAAAATATCAATATATGCAGATGATGTGATTGTGTACTGTGAAAAATGATAAAACAATAATAAAAATTTAAAAATAATAAATATTACAAAAATACCAAGTACTTACTGTGTGCTAGGGTCTGTTCTAATAATTGCATGTAAATGAATTCATCTAGTGATCACAATCCTATGAGATGGGTATTATTATTCCCATTTTACAGATGAGGAAACTACAAATGGCAGATCTTCATAAAAACTGAGCTCCAAAGCTGACACTCTTAACCATTACACAATGGAACAGAAGATTCTGTAAGTAGATCCCAAAATGTCTCGGCATTTAGTATTTGATGAAGGGGGCTTATAAAATAAATGAGTGAAATGTCAATTATTCAATAATTATGTAGAAATGCTGGATGGCTCTTGAAGAAAAATTAAAGTTAGAAGCCTACATTTGTACTGTACAACAAAATAAAATCCATATGGGACAAATATTTAAATGCAAAAATTAAAACTATAAAGGTGTTAGAAGAAAACATAGATGAAGAATTCTCTAATCTTGAGGTGGGGAAAGCTTTTTATTTTTATTTTTATTTATTTTTTTATGGTAGTCAGATATGCTTTATTTTTTTTTTTTGTTTTACCATTCTTTTTTTTTTTTATTTCAAGATATTATGAGGGTACAAACATTTCGGTTACATTTTATGACTTTGTCTCACTCAAGTGAGGATTAGAGGCATGATCTTCCCCTCTACAAGCGCTTAATTTTTATAGATTTGGGGGTAAAAGTGCAGTTTTGTTACATGGTGTTACATGCAGTGGTGAAGTCTGAGCTTTTAGTGTAGCCGTCACCTGAATAGTGTACATTGTACCCATTAAGTAATTACTCATCCCTCATCCTCCTCCTACCCTCCCATTCATCCAAGTCTCCAATGTCTATTATTCCACCCTCTATGCCCATGTGTACTCATACTTTACCTCCCACTTATAATTGAGAATATTCAGTATTTGACTTTCTGATTTTGAATTATTTCACTTAAGATAATGAATGGCCTCAAGTTCCATCCATGTTGCTGCAAAAGACATGATTTCATTCTTTTTTATGTCTGAGTAGTATTCCATGGTGTGTGTAAACTGCATTTTGTTAATATGCTCATCATTTGATGGGCACTTAGGTTGATTCCATATCTTTGCAATTGTGAATAGTATTGTGATAAACATACAAGTGCAGGTATATTTTTGATATAATGATTTATTTTCCTTTGGGTAGATACCCAGTAGGGGGATTATTGGATCAAATGGTAGCTCCATTTTTAGTTCTTTGAAAAATCTCCATACTATTTTCTGTAGAGACTACTAATTCACATTCCCACCAACAGTGTATAAAGTTTCCTTTACTCCACTTCGTTGCCAACATCTGTTATTTTTTGACTTTTTAATAATAGCTATTCTGACTGGTGTAAGATGGTATCTCATTGTCGTTTTGATTTGCATTTCTCTGATAATTAGTGACATTAAGCAGTTTTTCATACATTTGTTGATCATTTGTATGTCTTCTTTTGAAAAACGTCTGTTTATGCCCTTTTCCCACTTTTTAATGGGGTTATTTAGTTTTTTGTTGTTGTTTGAGTTTCTCATAGATTCTGGATATTAGCTTTTTGTTGGATGCAAGGTTTGTCAATATTATACAAAAATTAACTTAAGATAGATTAAAGACTTAAATTTAAGATCTGAAACTATAAAAACACTAGAAGAAAAACTCTTCTTGACATTGGCCTCGGCAAAGAATTCATGGCTAAGACCTCAAAAGCAAATGCAACAAAACCAAAAATAGACAAATGAGACTTAATTAAGCTAAAACGTTTTTGCACAGCAAAAGAAATTATCTACAGAGAGAACAACCTGCAGAGTGGGAAGGCCTTTTAAAACACAGTATATAAGCCAATTATTATAAATGAAATGATTACTAATTTGATTACATAAAAATTTTTAAACTTGTATATTCTAAGAAACAACTTTACAAAGTTAAAAGACAAATAACAAATTGAGGAAAATATTTGTGACAGGAAGACAAAGGGTTGTTATCCACAATATAAAAAGAGCTATTCTAAATCAACAAGAAAAGACTATTCAATGAAAAACATGAGCAAAAAACACAAACAGGCTATACCTTTAAAAGGAGAAGAATACAAATGACTAAGAAACTTATTAAAAGATGTTCAACCTCACCAAAAATCAAAGATATGAAAATGAAATGAATGACATGTCACTTTGTAAGTATCAAATTAGCAAAGAAAAAACTTAGTGAAAACACACAGCTTTGGAAAGGGTATGGGGATAAAAAGCACTCTCATACTCTGGTATTAATACTACAAATATAAATTTATATAATCTTTTTTGGAGGGCAATTTGACTATATCTATCTAATTGTAAAATGTGCATACCCTTTTCAGGAATTCCAGTTCTAGTAATTTATCTTACAGAAGTACATACATGTTAATCTACAAGGATGTTCATTTCGGCACTCTCTATAATAATGAAAACTCAGTAACAATCCAAAGGAACATCCACCCTATGCAACTAATTAAAAAATAAGGTAAACCTTTAAGTATTGACATGTTAATGTACTCATAATCTATTGTTACCTCACCCACTTATTTCTGAGTATCTTTGGGGGATTTCTTACAGGGTGACTGTTACTTAAATTAGCACAGCTTTCTAACCTGTAAAATGGGCATAATTGCTGTGAAAATATTTATTAAATAGATACAATTGCGAGGCAACATGCTAGGTGCTGGGGTGAAATAGGAACAAAACAAACGTGGTCCCTGTCTTTGAGGAGTTCACTGTGCAGCATAGAGGTGTGGGTTGTGTGTGAAGGGTGGGGGAGGAACTGATATTAATCACACAACTGTACATTTTTCTTGGGTGATTAGGGAGAAAAATAGCAGAATATCATGAAACTGTATTACAGAGTTGTCAGGGAAGGGTTTGTGGTGGGGGTGAGGGTCAGGAAAGGCTTCCCTCAAGTAACATTTGAATTGGAAAAAAAAAGATAGTGATGGACCAGGCACTTTGTATAAATGCCAGCTCCAGAGATCAGTTAAAAAGAATAAGGCAAATGTATATACACTGACATAGAAAGAATTTCAATAATACATTAAGTTAATAAAGCAAGTTGTAAACCTTAAATATATCATTACTTCCCCTTTTTGGCTTAAAAATCTATATTATAAGACATATACAGGTAAATTTATAGATAGAAAAAGATCTGAAAGAATATACAGCATGTCATAAACAGTTGTTAACTCTATTTGAATAATTTATGGGTTTATCTGACATTCTGTAACCAATAAAAAACAATAAAGATGTGTATATATATATATATATAGAAGTGAGGGCATTAATTTTAGAAAAATTAGTATTCAAGGCAAAAAACTTTAAACAGGGTAAAGAGAAATACTGTAAAAGATAATATCCACCAAGAATATCTTCTGTCATAAACATACATGTCAAACAATATTCCATTAAGATATATATAAACAGAAAAGCAGATAAGTTGTACCCTATTAAGTTTTTTTAATGCCTATGCAACTCTTGCAAAGATTATGTACTGAGTCATAAAAGAAAGCACAATACATTTCTAATAGTAGAAATCATAAAAGTCACATAATTGGACCACAGTACGATATAACCAACCTCTAACCACCAAAATATCCAAAAAAGAAAAAAAGTTGAGTCACCTCAAAAATAAAATAATACTTCTAAATATAGCGTAGTTGAAGAGGAAATCAACACTAAATTATAAACTAGAAATTAATGAGAATGACAGTACTACATATTAAAGTCAAACATAGCAAAAATTATAACTTTAACTTATTATATAAATAAGAAAGACTGAAAATAAATAAATCAAACACTTAATGCAAGCTGTTACAAAGAAAATAGCAAAACAAATTTAGAGAAAACTGGAGGAAGATAGTAATAAACATAAAAGCTGGAAATAGTTTATTAAGTAGAAAATAGAGAGAAAATGGTAGAATAGAAAAATAAATCCGAAAAATAGTTTTTTGAAAATATCGACAAAATAGAGAAACCTCTAGAGAGTCTAATTAAATGAGAAAGAGAAATGCATTAAAAAATAAGATGGTTTGATTGATGGACAGAGGGATAGATGACAGATATGTGATAAAGCAAGTATAGCAAAACATGGTAAAAATCTACGTAGTGGGTATGAAGGTGTAAAATTCTTTCAACTTTGTTGTATGTTTGAAAATGTTCATAATAAAACAGATAAAAATCTCTTATCATCCACAACATCAGTTTTGGAAACATTGCACTAGAAATTTCATTCAAAATAGGACAATGACAAAGATGCCAACTGTTGCCTCTACTGTTGAACATTTTTCTAGAAGTTCAACAAAACATGTCAAGTAAATGCATATAAGAATTATAAGTATAATAAGAGAGGAAATCATTATTTGCAGATATCATTATTCACCTGGAAAACCAAGAGAATGAATAGAAAAACTACTAGAACTGATAAGGAAGGTAAGTAGGGTGGCCAATTACAAAAACATTTCCCCCTTTATGCAAAAAATACTGAGGCTACTTCTAAGTTGGGGTGATGGTGTGCGGAAGGGTGGCAAAAAGCAGCTTTATTGTTTTGTTCTATGTATAGTACTTCTGTGATGTTTGAATCTTTTACAACCAGAATGTATTCATGTAGTGTTAGAAAATGGGAAAATAAAACTGTAGAAGGCAGAATCCTAAAATGCCCCCACCAAGATTCTTGCCCTAATTTTGGGGACGGTGAATGTGAGGAGATATCATGCTTGTGATTATGTTACATTACCTGGCAAAAGAGATTTTGCAGATTTAACTAACGTAAATAATCAGTTTGCCTTAAAATATGATAATTATTCTGGATTGTCCCAACAGTACTAATCTAATCACAAGGAGCCTTTTAAAAGCTGAAAGTTTTCTCAGGCTAGTGGCAGAAGTCAGAGAGATTTGAAGCAAGAGAAGGATTCAACGTGCCATTGCTGGCTTGAAGATGGAAGGGACCATGTGGTGAAAAATGTCAGTGGCTCTAGAAGCTGAAAGCAGCCATACAACAGCCAGCAAAGAAATAGGGAACTTCAGTCCTACAACAGCAAGGAACTAAATTCTACCGACAACCCGAATGAGCTTGGAAGTTGGTTCTTCCCCAGAGCCTCCAGATAAAAGCCTAGTTTGGTGACAACTTGATTTTAGCATTATGAGACTCCCAAGCGGAGAACTAAACCATGCCCACCAGGACTCTGTTCTATAAAACTGTGAAATAACAAATGGATGTTGCTTTAAGCTGCTGAATTTGTGGTAATTTGTTATCCAACAATAGAAAACATACAAAATACATTACATCAGCAAAACAATGAGATATATAGCCCATCAAATTTCCAAAGGTTCAAAACGACAGTCATGTAGTGGGATAGGGAAATGACACACCCATACATCTTACGGGAGTGCAAATTGATAAAAATCATTCTCGAAGTAAACTGGGCAATACCTATCAACCCCTCTCCAAATATGTATATGTTTTGACTTATTGAAATGTATTGTTAAATAATCATAGTGGTAAGCAAAGGTTTTTCTAAATTCACAGAGCTGCTTATAACAGTGCACAATTAGAAACAACATAAATGTATGGCATTAGAAGATTGGTTTGCCGTATATAATATCCTACATCCATTTGATGAACTAAATATGCAATCAAAAGCCCAATAGGAATTTTTATAGAACTTAACAAGCTAATTTAAAGTTTCATATGGAAAAAATGCATGAGAATTGTCAAGAAATTTTGGGGAAATGAAACAGGGGTATGCCCCACAATATGAAAATATAATTTAAAACTTAAGTACTTAAAATAGTTTAGTATTAGTGTTGGTATGGATTTTAGGATTATTGAATAGATTATTTACATTCAAACCTATGTATCAATTTTGGTTTATTTTTATTTTTATTATTTTTTTTTGAGACAGAGTCTCACTCTGTTGCCCGAGCTAGAGTGCCATGGTGTCAGCCTAGCTCACAGCAACCTCAAACTCCTGGGCTCAAGCGATCCTCCTGCCTCAGCCTCCCAAGTAGCTGGGACTACAGGCATGTGCCACCATGCCCAGCTAATTTTTTCTATATATTTTTAGTTGTCCAGCTAATTTCTTTCTATTTTTAGTAGAGATGGGGTCTCGCTCTTGCTCAGGCTGGTCTCGAACTCCTGAGCTCAAACGATCCTCCCGCCTCGGCCTCCCAGAGTGCTAGGATTACAGGTGTGAGCCACTGCTCCTGGCCCATATTCATTTCTTTAAAAAAATCATTTTAAAGGAGTGGATGCTACCGGTAATTTTTAGATAGTGTTCTTTAAGACTTAGAGGAACCATTGAACTTTTAAATTTTTATTAGAAAATAATCTTTGTTCAGAATCAGACTCCATATTTTACATATACTTGAATATTTCAGGGATGTTTTTGAAAATTAGACCAAAAGTTTTTATGTACTATTAAGCTTTTAGATTGCTTGCTGAAAAGATATATATAAAATGTAGTACTCCTAGTTACTATTTTTTCTATTAAAAAAAGAATAGTTTAATTCTGGTATAAAATTTATATGTTTGAAGTAAAAAGCAGGGCTGCATCAGGGCATTTTCACCTTGGTGGCCCACTTCCTACACTAAAAATTAGAATTTGTATTTTTCTACTGCATTTGTATAAGAACGGTATTTGAGTAAGGTCCATTTTTTTCTTCTGCTTTTAAAACCTTTTCCAAGGGCAACACACGTAACCTAAACATCTGTACACCCATAATTTGCTGAAATAAATAAAAAAAAAAATAAAATAAAACCTTTTCCTGAGCCCTAGTAAAAAGCAATGAATGTTTGACCTGCTGATGGTGTCTCTCAACGTACCACCTCCTAGCACCTCCTTTTTAACCTTTTAGCAATTAGGGTGACAATACCTGTTCGTAATATCCCCTGGCGCCTCCCCCATCTAGTTTCAGTAATGACCCTTTCATTGTCCCGCTTTTTCCCATATAGTCCCTCCCTCGCCCTCTACCTACTAGTAATACTGCAGCAGAATTGTCTTTGGTTGGCTTTAAGGACTATCTTTTAAATGTAAAGCTTGCAGTCCAGGCTCCCTGTTTTTAATTGAAGCATAATCCTTTGCATTTCTAGTCCCCTCTAATGGAGCTGGACTCTACTTCATTATCTTTTTCCTCACATCTGCTAAGCTTTTTCTTTTAAGTAGTAGTTCTGCACTTCTGAATTCTGCACTTGTTCAGACTTTCATAAATAAGTGGAAGTTGACAGCCCCAGTGATTCAGAACGGTGCAAGAGGAAACTTCTACCAGTTCGCTCGTGGACCATTCTGACCAATTATGGGCCTGGATGAGGTGAAAGAAAAACAGCTGATGTTCAAATAGCATAGCTACTTTCAGCTTATCAAAGCCAAAATCAAAAGGTTGGGAGAAAATGAATCGCCGTGTTGTGAGGTGGACAGCTGGGTCTGGACACCGACTTGGATTCACTCCCTTTCCATCAGGGGTCCGGAAGGGAATGCCTTCAGGAGGCAGCGTTTGGGAAGCCTCTGTATTTGGTTTTTGATACGGGAAAGAATGTCCAATAAATGTTTAACGCCCTATGAAAAATACTAAGTAATTAGTATTACCATGGAATAATATTTATCTATTTCAGGTAATATTGTAAGAAGATTTACTGACTCAGAAAAATGTTCACCAAAATAATTACAAATGAATTAAAGAGCTAAACATAAAAAATTCTAAAATATTATCAGGAACTAGAGGACAATGTTTCTAATCTTAGAGTAGAAAGGCCTTCTTATGCAAGATTCAAAATGTAAAGTTGGCTTTCAGGCTGTGGGTTGGGAGCAATAGGGATGGGGAAAGGAGCAATGTTGATCAAAGTATACAAAGTTTGTGTCACCTGGAGAAATAAATCTTAGTAATATATTGCACTGTATAGTGATCACAGTTAATAATAATGTATTATATTAATATATTTCAAAATTGCTAAAAGAGTAGATTTTTAATGGTCTCATCGAAAAAGAAAATGATCATTTGGTGAGGTGATGGATATGTTAATTAGCTTGATTGAATTTTTCTGCCACATATACACAAATCAAAACATCACATTTTACCCCATAAACATATACTATTATTTTTCAATTAAAAATAAATGAATAAAAAATAAAAAACAAAATAAAGTCATAAAAGAAACTATTGATAAATTTGAATACATCAATATTTAAAACATCTCTACCCCCAAAGACCCTATAAACAAAATTTAAAAATAAGCAGAAGTCTGCAAAAAAATTTCCTACACATGTCACAAAGATTTATATCCACACTACATAATTCAATAAACAATCCAATTGGAAAATAGATAAAAGATACGAACATGCAAGTCACAAAATAAGCAAATGACCAACAAACATAAGAAAATATTCCTTAACCTAGCTAATAATAGGAAAAATGTAAATAACGAGACATTTTTCACCTATCATATTGGCAAAATATTAAAATGATTGGTTAATATCCAGTGTGGGTAAGAATTTAGGGAAATGGTTATTCTTATTTACTCTGGTGGAGGTGTAAACTGTCTTTCTACATGGTAATTTGGCATTATGTATTAAAATCTCAAAATGTGCTGCCTTTGATCCAGCAATTTCACTTCTCCATATTTATCTTATAGAAATAATTTAGCATATGCACCAAAAAGCATATAAAAGGAATTAATCACTGCAGCATTATTAGAAAAAAAAAGCACTGTAATAATAAAAGATTGAAAACAACATGTTTATCAATAAGTGAATGATTAACTATAGTACACTCATTTAATGGAATACTACGTAGTAGATAAGATGAATGAGGTAGATTTATATACACTGACGTGAAAAGATCTTCAAACTATATTAAGTGCATAAAGCAATTAACAGAACAAAACATAGAATAGGCTGCTATTTATATTTTTTAAATGAACAACAGAAAGAAAAGCTATGCATTTCTATTGTGTATATGAATGTAAGGGGAACTTTAAATTTATCCTTGCTGAGTGTTTACAATAATGTATTCATGTGTAATTAGAAACCCATTTTATAATGAAAAAAGAGCAAAGCTGGGAAGTTAATTATATGCTAAAGAAAGGAATGCTTCATGTTGCCATTAGAATGTTATGGACAAATATTTAATGACATGACAAATATAATAACATGCTATAATATTCTTGTTTACAACTATAAATGCATATATAATGCATAGAAAAAGGTTGAGAGAACATAAAACCAAAACATTAATAATGGTCTTCACTGGGTGGTGAAATTACAAGTTTTTTTCTTTTGGTATTTTCTTTATGCCGTCACATGTTTTCTGAATAGTCTACAATCAGAGAAGTGAAAATAATGTGTATGTGTGTGCGCACGCATAGGAGGGACAGTATTGGTTGGAATTAGGACCAGGGAAGGTGTGGAGTTAGCAAAAGAACTAGAAGCTGCTGAAGATTGAAATTAAAACTAGGGCTGTGGGGTATGTGAGATTTTATAATTAGAGGTGGGGAACTTAGACTTTTATGTGGCCTAGGAGCTACCAGTAGAAAGGTAGGGGTTAGGCAGGGCGTGGCGGCTCGCACCTGTAATCTTAGCACTCTGGGAGGCTGAGGTGGGAAGATCGCTTGAGGTCAGCAGTTCGAGTCCAGCCTGAGCAAGAGCGACACCCCGCCCCCCCGCCATCTCTACTAAAAATAGAAAGAAATTAGCCAGACAACTCTAAAAATATATAGAAAAAATTAGCTGGGCATGGTGTCACATGCCTGTAGTCCCAGCTACTCGGGAGGCTGAGGCAGAAGGATCGCTTGAGCCCAGGAGTTTGAGGTTGCTGTGAGCTAGGCTGATGCCACGGCACTCTAGCCTGGGCAACAAAGCGAGACTCTGTCTCAAAAAAAAAAAAAGGTAGGGGTTAGAATTAGGAGTAGAGACCATGGATTATTAGAATTAAAGCAGATGTTGTGAGAGACTGGAATTAGAATACAAGGGTTTATTAAACTGAATTTTTTTGAAAACTATAATAGCAGTATTGGTGAGGGTATAGGAATATCAGAATAAACTGGAATTCTATATTTATGGTGAGACTGTATATTGTTATAACTATTCTGGATAACTTGTTTTGTGTTTTGGGGAGATGTGACCTTTTGACCCTAGCTACTCCATTTCTACAAATTTCTCCTTGAGAAAAATCTTAGAAATATGCAATAATTTAGTTACATCTAAGTTCATGTATGTATTTCCTATAATAAAAAAGACCTAAACATAAGGTCTTGGTTAAATAATTAGCCTTACAATGGAATAACTAACGTTCACTCGTTAAAAATAACAGTGTAAAAATACTTATTGAGACAATCTATCTCAAAGGGGCCTCCGTACATCTCCTGAGATTATATACAAAATTTTATGTGTTAATATATATGGAGGGGGGAGGGAATGGATCCATTTAGCAGATACTCAATTCGAGGCATGAAACACTGCTCTGGAGAGTTGGAATTAGAACTGGAGGGTGCAATCATTTTTTATTTCCTCTATGTTTCAAGAGTTCTTTGGATAGTGCTTGTCTTTATACTTTAAGAACCAAATTAATACATACTTTTCGTTAAAAATTCAAACCTTATCGAAGTAGCCAGAGTTGCAAGTCAAAGCCCTCCCTCTCCTCTCACCTTCCAATCTCATTCCTCACCCCAGAGGAAGCGCGATTAATGGGGGAATCTCCTGCCAGATCCTTTTTATTCCTATGCATTTACAGATGCAGATCCTCATAGGATCCTTGCCGATCCCACTGACATCCCAAATAATAAAAAGAGCAGAAGAAAGAGAATGTTTATTGAGGGCTTACTATGTGCCTGAAGTGTTTTAAGGGTTTGTCCGTGTGAACTCATGGTGGTGGTGGTCGGTGGCCTCGTCGTCTCCCGCCCTCAGCACTGTGTCCCGGCTTGCCCTCTTGTCCCCCACCCCCCATTCTTCACGAGGCAGCTGGAGAGGTCATTAATTTTTAAACGTAAATCAAATCAAATCATGTCCCCTTCGGCTGCTTCCACCTTGCCTCGAATCAAACCGCAATTCCTTAGCGACCCTAGTATCCTCTACGGTTGCGTTTACTGGGCCGTGAGGGTTACCCGGCTTCACCGCGGAGGGAGCGCCCTCCCAAGGGGCAGGGGCGGGGTTTCTTGTGCGGTGGGTGGAGCCTCAAATCGAGTGTGAGCGGAGCCGGAGGGGGATGGCTTTCGACTGAGGGCGAGCGAGGGGAACAGGGCTGAAGCAGGGTCGCGGACCCCGCACGCTCCTGCGGGCCCCGCGGAGCCACTGCGGCCGAGGTGAGCGTCTATCCCTGGGTTTGGGGGCGGGCTCTGTTCGCGCGGCAGTCCTCGGCTCCTCGCGGGGGATTTGGGGGGAGTTCCCACGGGACCCTACGCGGAGGTGGCGGCCTTGGGGAGCCTGCGGGAAAGGCTGGTGAAGGGGCCGGGTGGCCTGCCACAACCCTCCCTGAACCCCGCCTCCTCTCCCCTCCCCCAGGCCTCGGCCAGCGCCAGCTGAGAGCTAGCTGCATCTTCGGGGGCAGCGGGACAGCGGCCGGCAGCGCGGCGAGAGAGCGGCCGACAGTGGGGATGCGAGGTACCGGCATTAGTCATGGCCAAGTGGCCGTAAGGAGGGAGTAGAGGCCGGGCCTTCGGCGTTTCTCTCACGGGTCCAAGGAAGGCGGCCTCGGAGGAGAGGGAAGGTGAGGGGCGGGGAGGCAGGCAGGCTGGCTTCGCGGGTAACTACTAGGCGTTGTATATATACGTTTTGGTATCTGAATGGTAGTGTACACACACACTCACATACTCATTTCGGCTAATTGCTGTTTAACATTTTAACAGTATGTCTTGTAGATCTTCCTATATCAAGGGAATCCAAATTTATGTCAGTTTTTAAACAGCAACATTGTATGATTGTACTACAGTTTAACCATTTCCCGATTTCTATAGCTTGTTTCCCTTGAGGGGGGAGGGGGCTATTACAAGCAATGCCATAATGAATGGATTTGTGTATATGTTTCCTGCACATGTATGAGTATTTCTGTAGGAGAAATTCTTAGAAGAGTAATCTCTGGGTCAAGGCATATATGCATTTTGAATTTTGATAGATTTGTCCAAATTGCCTTCCCAAAAAGCTATACTAATTTACACTCCCCAATGTTGTGCGAGAGTGCCTATTTTTCCAGTTGTGCCAACACATATTATCAATCTTTGTAATTTTAGCCAATTTAAAGACAAAAAATCATATGTCATTGTTTTCATTTGCATTTTTCTGGTTACTAGTGAAACTGAACATATTTTTATTTGTCCGATTGCAAAAGTAAATAGGCAAATATCTTCCTATCTATAAGCAATAAGCATTTTGAAAATTTAATACTAAAAAAAAAACCCCATTCGCAATAGCAAGAAAAATGAATAAAAATACCTAAAAGTAAACTATAAAACTTTATAGAGGAATATAATAAAAGAACGTTTGCAAAAATGGAGAAGGGATACCATGCTTCTGGATAAGAAGGCTCAATTTTGTAGTGATGTCCGTTTTTCCTATATTGATTTATACAATTGATACAATTTCAATAAATATACCAAGTTTTTGGAACTTAATATGATTCTAAAGTTCATCCGGGAAAAAAATGGCTAAGGATAACCAGAAAAATATTTTAAAAGATAAATAAAGATAGAGGTATTTGTACTACTAGGTATTAAAATGTACTCTAAAGGAGCAATATTTAAATTAGAATGGACAGAACAATGCATTAGAATTCAAAAGCCCACAAATCGAGCCAGATTGGATCCCAGGATTTATTGGAGAAACATTGTTGGCTAGACGTGGAAAAACTGCCATATTAAAAGCTTCAAGCACTCACACCGCCCCCCCAGCTTGAATTTTCCTTTGAGGGAAGACTCCTTTGTTTGGAGAAAACCACTTTATTGGATCTTTTTGGTTATGCTAAGATAAATCTTCAGTAGTTAAGATTGGTGACTTTAGAGCTAGAACTAACGATATGAGCTTTTAGTGAGATTAAGATGGATTCAGGTTAGCCTGCAGTGCGGAGATGGAAGGAGTCTGGATATTATAGGTCTTTCAAATTTTTTTCTATCTAATGGGCAAAAAATGTTATATCATTGCTTGCATTTGTGTGCTTATTGTGCGATTTAACGTCTTTTATGTGTTAGTCCAGGATAATATGTTATTCCTGGAGGCAGGTAACAATGGGGGACCCTTTTCTCCCCTTCCAGAAAGGAGTTTGGCTAATTGGTACAGCCCTGCCCGGAAGCGTGAGAATAAACAGGTTGACTTTTTAAATTTTCCTCAAGCACTAGGCTCTGGACACCTAGATCGGGGGCGGAGGCAGTTTTCAGGACATGGCCGAGATTTGGCGCTGAGCTGTGTCATCGCGAGGTTTAGCAGCCAGGTCCGCAGTGGGTCGGAAACCTCGTGGTAGGCGAGATCCCTGCAGGACGGGAGGTTCCTCCCTTCCCCGGAAAAACTCCCAGTCATTTTCATGAAGCCCCGCCTTTCTCCTTTTTAGGAGCGTGTACCAGGTCTCGCGAGATCTCGGGTTTCCTAAAGGCAAGGCGCGGGCGGCATCCTGCGGTGAATTTCGAAGGTCTCGCCGAGGCTAAAACGTAATATCGCGATAGTTCTCAGCGCATGCGGGAGCCGGCGGCCGCGGATTGGCTCCGCCCCTCGGTTCTTCGTGAGATTGTGCGTCATTTGCTTTTCACTTCGCGTAGGGTGAGAGCGGAGCTATAGCGACTTCGGCTTTGGGGGAAGGAGGGGTCTGGGAAGGCTGGGCTCAGGCTTTTCCCGTCCGGTAGAGGTTCTCGCGGGATCGCGCGGAGGCGGCAGCGGCTCGGCTACTGACTACAGTAGCCGCGGAGGTGGCGGCAACGTCTTCGGCTGGTGCTGGTCTTAGCCGGTGAGTTCTCGCGGGAACGGGGCTACGTCCTCTTGGGATCCGTTGGCGGTGGCGGAGGTAGCTCGGGGGTGGGGGGGGAGTGACTAGGGTCGGTCCGCCTGCTGTTAAGATGGCGGCGGAGGCTGATGTCTGTCCGGCCAGGACCCGGGACTGAGGTGTTGTGTATCCGCGTTTTTGACGCCTCTCAGGTACCTGACGTTAAGGAGGTGACGATTGGCGAAACACTGAGGTCCCGGTAAACCGGACCTGAGACGAAGACCACCCTGTTTCTAGTCCGTTGAGGCGACACCATTTCCCGGGCCTCAGCCGCGTGTGGGCCCGTCTTTCCCCCACCGATCGGTCAACGCCTCCGTTGTCGCCTCCGCAGTGGGCGGTTTGGCAAGGGTGGGAGGGGAGTCTGGAGTTCCTTGGGGAGTCTGGTTGGGGGTTAGATTGGGCAGTCAGAGAGAGAGGACCTACCAACGACGGTTGGTCCCCTTCCCCCTACTTTTTTTTTTTTTTTTTTGCGGGCCCGCCTCTGTTCTCAGCTCCTGCCGACGACCCAGATGAATCTCCTAGTTTTTCTTGAGATGGGGTCTACTTCCCCAACTCCCATGGTCTTTGAGCTAAGGTTTAGGGATCAAGCTGTAGTGTCTCTGACGTACTCCCTCCTCTAATTCTATCGTCCCGTCTGATCTTACTTATTTACGTGGATAGTTGAGGCTTATATTTAAGGGGGGGAGTCAAAGCTTTTCTCCTTCACCCCTTTCCTAGTCCTTCTAATTTGGAGCTTAGCCCGAGTCCCCTAGCTCATCCCGTCTCCTTCTATTGATCCCCTTGGCACAGGCGTTGAATACAGCCTGTCCTTTTCCCTGCATTTACTCCATCTTTGTGGATGGAACCATAGTAGCTTTCCATTTTTTCAGGTCATCACGTCTGTATGACCCTTATCCGGGGCACAGGTCACTGATTTCTTCAATTCTGCATGCTGCTAGATCACTCTAAGGCGAAACTATGAATGAGTCTGTGGTTGGATGATTCTAGTCTTCGTGGCTTCTTCGTTTGCAGCTCTTAGCCTTCCCTTTTTTATACTCCCCCCCAAAGGCTGTTGAGAATAACCCTCCAATAAACCAACATTTTGTCCTCCATCCCTCCCCCATTCCCCCTGATAATCTGGGAACCGCCCCTTTTCCCTACCTGGCTCTTGAGTTTCTGTAGCCTCTTGGTCTGTGGACATCTATTCTTGCTGCTAACCACCTCTTACATGCTTCTCACTTCTTAATACTCCTATTCCCCACCCTCCCCATGCTCTTTTTGTGGGAGCTGAATCCCCTAGAGTGAAAGTAGCCTCCTGTCAGGCTCCACAACATTTTCCCCTCCTCCATGTGCTAGAAAATAGCATTGATAGATTATGTCCTTCTCCTCAGTCATTACACTGTTCTTCTTTATTTCCTCTTCCCCCCATGCCATCATTACTATAGGTGGTTAATTCCCAGTCATTTGTTTTCTTTGTAGATGACATATTCAACATTGTATTCTTTTAGCCCCAATGTTGCATAGATTGAGGAGACAGCAACATTCCCCAGTGATGGGAGGTAGCCTGGTATGGTGGAAATATTGTGTGCTTTGGGGGTCACATCGAACTTTGTGACCTTGGCCAAATTACTTTTTAGATTCTCAATTTCTTCATCTGTAATGGGGATAGTTGTGTTTATATTAAAGGGTTGTTACTAGAATTAGAAAATTTGTAAAGTGCTAGGCACACAATAAGTTATGATTAGATTTTCTTAGTGTAAGAATACATTGGTAGAAGCATCTATGTCATATGCTAGTTTTATGACCTGGGAAAGAATAAGAGATTTTTGCTTCTTTAACTAAATTTTTGGTATATTTCTAGGTCAGATCTATCATTTTTTGTATTTTTCCCCCCTCATAGGCCATGATGTTTGAATGTGATTCCCACTCTTTGTTTCCTTCTACTAGTCTACGGATTTCAGTACAAAATCATGATCTTGGAATGACCACCAGCCATAATGTTCCTGTCAAGAACCACACCCAGGTGTTCTACCTTTTGGAAAGGGTGCCTCAACCCTTGCCCACTCATTCTTTCCACTCCTTCACAGGCAGCCTGGCCTCTCATTCATCCTACGAAAGTAATGAAATTTCATACCATGTGTTTCACAGTGGTAAAGGGGACTTCTGCTGGGTAGTTTTCAAGTCTTCATGCTGCTTTCCCCCTACCTCATTTTTTTGGTCCTTAGATCAGTGTGGGGATCCGCTATTTGGCATCTTCTTACCAGAGCAGGATAATTCCTATCTGTAAGATCATTTGGAACATCAGGCTTCTTTTCCAAAGTGAATTACTGCTTGTTCTTTATTACACAACCTCCTGTTGTGTTTTTGCTATTTTATATTTTCTAACATACTTATTAAATAGAAGTGACTATATATGACTTGGAGATAAGTTTTCCTTACTGTTAATATTTTGATTAGACCAGTGTTAAAATGAGTGAATTTTTTCTGATTACCTTGTCTCGATGATGGAGGTTGAAGTGGGAACATGGTGGTAAAAATTTATTAGGATCGAAAATTTACAATGGGTAACCCATCCAATAATTATATGTGAGCTCTAGTTTTGAGCTTCAGGGTTTGCTTTATTTAGTTCAAAGTTCTTTGGAGGTAATAGAAATTCCCCCTTTCTCATTGGAGAACAGGAAATAACTTTTTGTTGTGAGATTTTGCCTTCGCGCATTTTACTATGAGTTAAACAGTGATGACAAATTAAACCTCAATTTGACTCTTGTCATTCAGCATTAGAATAAATCTGGGAATGATAATCTACATGTGACCTAAAAGTTTAATTTGTTCTAGGTAGATCTCTGAGAAGAGAGGAAGGAGTGGCAATACCAAATAAAAACTTTGTTTAAGGTTCAATGGCAAAGTTCAGCCTGAGTTTCCAGGATGTTTGTTTGTCTCCCAGTATGGCCAAAAGGCATGTATGAAGGTGAAGAATAATTTTTTTGTGTACATATTTTTTTCACAAAAATAATAAATTAAAAATTTCCTTCGTATCAGTTTATATTGAGGATAGAAAATTGTCTGTAAAACAAACACTATTTCCTATAATTTCATTTGAGTTGAGAACTGAGTTGACTTTTCAGGGGTGTTGTGGAAGTGTCAGAAGTATTGCTATAGCTATTGGTTCTGAATTCTTAACTGCTCAAAGTAGGTCTTAAAAAATGCAAATCGATATATGAAGGCTTTTGCTTCAGAGATGATAACTGTGATTATGTTTGAACATTGATAGAATGGTGTTCTATCAATTAATGTGTTGTGTATCTCTCCCCCACCACCACCTTTTTTTGCAGGTCCTCCAGTAGCCTGACCTGAGTGGGTTAGAGCTCCAGAGGAACCAGCAGACCAACTTGGTCAGGAAGGTTCAGGAAGCTGTTGGAGCAGTGTTGGGATTTCCCACCAGGATGAGTATGATTGGCTGTGATTTTAGGTTAGTTTTTGTAGATCTTTGGGGGTAGTATTTGTATTTTACTTCCTGGAATGGTGGTAGTGAGGGTGTATGTATTTCCATTCTATGATTGAGCTACTTTGGTTTCTTCTAATGTCTGGATCTGATGTATGTAGCACTGGTTGCTTTTTGCATTTTAAGTGAAGCTCATTACTGAATTAAATGGAACTGTTTAATGCTATCTGTATGTGATTTTTTAAATCACCCTAAGCATTCAAAAAATAAAATTGCAAGATAATATGTCTAATTCTTTTTTAAAGAGTTAATATGAAAAATTTCAAACATATAAAAATTGAATAATACAGTGATTCCCCTCCCATGTACTCATCACCAGCTTTAACAGTATCAACTTGTAGTTATTTTGTTTCATCTATATTTCTATCCACTGATCCCCCAGTGGCTTAATTTGAAGTAAATGCGTATTGTCATATTTTTATTTGTAAAATATTTGTCTCTCTAAAAGGCAAGGGTTCTTTAAACCTAACCTCAAAACCATTATCACAACTGAAAAAATTAACGGTGATTTTTTAAATATCAGATATAAAACCGATGTTAAAATTTCCCTGATTTTCTCAGTTTTGTTTTCTTTTTTATAGTTTGTTTTAATCAGGATCCAGAGAAAGTCCATTTATCAAAAAGGGTTGATATAACTCTTAAATCCATTTTAATCTGCAGGTTCTGTCCCTTTTGGTTTTTTCTTCTGAGTTATTTGTTGAAGAAATTGTCATAGGACATGTGAGGGTTCCTCCCTCACATGGGGATTATAACCCAGTAGTAGTGCTAACCCATTCTTGCTAAATTAAAGACTCTGGAGGACCCATTATAGTTGAACAATGGCAGTAATCCCTTGTATCCCTGTTGGAGTTGATACTGCTGGCCTAGGCACTATCCTAAAATAACTAGTCATGGATTCCTTTTTCTGTGGCAAAGTCTGATTTGATACCTGACTTCAGTTCCGTGTCTTGGCCCTGCTTACTGCTCCACATGAAAAGTAGGACTCCTGGTGGAAGAAGCTAATGTTTCCTAGATAATGACCTGATTGTGCCTTTGGGGTTTTTCATGCATGGTTTCAATTTCCTTAGGTGATTTAGTTATTTTTGTACTACTTATAATGTTGCTTTTTATTCTTTTGATGTTGGTATCTCAGCTGCTCTGACCCATAACTTCTAAGCTATTAAGACCTAGTAATGAGTTCCTCTGGCAGTCATACCGTTCTTGAAATGGCAATATTAAAACAACAGTTTTTGAAAGCTTCCACTTACATCCTGATTTTTAGCTATTATACATGACCTTAGTTTTCCTATTGTTTTTCATTTTATTTGATCTCGAAATGATGTTTTCCCCAACATAAAGTCCTTTAAATTGTTTATTTCTTTCCTTGTGCAATATTGGCCATTCTAAGATCTGCTCTGAGAATGGATGTTGGACACATAGGTTCCAGCCAGGTTTGACTTAGGCACAGAAGGGTGCAGAGCAAGGCTGCTTGTGCCTACCTTTAAAATAAGAGTAATTTCGAGTTGAAGCAGCAAAAAAGGTGGAGGTCGTCACAAATGAAAGTCTTTGAGGTGTTTAGATGAAATATGATTGTGAATCACAAGTGCTATGGGTCATGAATTCAGGCCTTTCGATTCTTTGTTTATTAATGGAGAAATAAATCACTAGTTGAAAATTGACTAAATATTAAAGAAGTGATTTCTTGGAATTGCAGTAAGTTCATGAATTCAACAAAAATAATTTAGAGCACATTAGATATAGTGATATATATTTACCCCTGAGTTTTCTGTAGTTGGGAAGTTTGAACAAGATCACTTAAACCTGATCCTGAGTTTGTGAAACTAGGATAACTGTAGATTATTGGTGCAGAACTTTGCATTAGAATATTTGAATTTTTCCCACAGTTCTTAACAGCTGCAAATTCACAATGAAAATGCGGGGTTTTTTTCTTTTATTGTGTGTTTTCAACGATGAATTCAAAGTGTTATTGAAATGCCAAACTTGGTTGCTTTGAAAATATTTGCCCTTCACATTCCACGTTACCTTTCCTGGAGTAAGATTAAGTTGTTGAAATCCTTTGTGTAGCTGTAACCATATTAGGCTGCTACAGTGATCTCACTATCTATAAGGTCGATAGTCACAAGCACTTGGGCTCCTTGGTGTTTTGTTGTATTGTTCTCTGACTTGCTTCTTCAATAACTGGTTACCAGATGTTTATATATGTTAATGTCAGGGATAATTCAGCTCTTAAGATTCTTTGGAAGCCCTCTCATTTGATGTGTCATAGGGGTTGAGTTGCTAAAACTTGATGTACTTGTTGACCGGCTTGGTTTTCTGGTTATAGAAATTTCAGATAGTGAAGGAGTGGCCCTCCGAGTAAAACAACTGTATGGGTTTTGTTAGGGCTGTTAACCTGAACATTTTTAACTTTGAGTTCTCTTAAAAAGTTTTTAATCATTTGGCTTTAAAAATTGCAGTTGGTGACATAGATTGATCCCAGAATGTGATTTTACAGAAAGTCGAAATTTAATTTCTTACGAATGTATCACTAAATAGAGATTGGGATTGTAGATCTGATTCAGTCTGGATTATTGATTGAACTAGATGAATGTTAAAATTCTTCTTCAACCCCAAGATTCTGATTGCATAATCTTAAGTGTTGAAAGAAAGCAGTTTTTCCTTTGCGATAGTTATTAAGTGGTGACTGAAAGGGACTAAGAGTAGGGAGATAAATTATTCTGGAATGACCTTTTACTGCAATCATTTAGATTTAAAAGATTGGTGAGTCTGAACATACTGTCGTGAATTTATGTACCACTTTTAGCACAACCCAGATTTTAACTCCTTACATTTAGATATCAGAGATAATTGCTCTAGCAATGTTTGGGTATATTGTGCATTTGGTGGCTGCTCATGTTTTGGAACGATTTTGGAAGATTGCTTTGATGGGTACATTATCTGCTACGATTATTGTCTTACTTCCCTGTCTTTTATAGTGAGGCATGTTTCTCCTAGTTTTTGCTTTTTATTTTTACTCCCACTCTTTTTTATTACTATATTCTTTTTTGTTTTTATTTTTTGCTTCTAGATACTTATTAGAAGTGAATATTACTGTATTCTGCCAATTGAGTTCTTACCGGTGGAAAGACCTTTCAGCACAGTGATTAAGAACAGGGACTCTTGGAGCCAGACTTAACTGAGTTCAAGTTCTGACCCCATTTCTTGCCACTGATAAGTGGTAAAGAGTATATCACCTGGAAACTCTTCGGAAATGCAAAACCTGCAGCCCCTCCCAGACCTACAGAATGGTCTGGGAACCACTGGCAGAAGACAGTGGTTGGCATAGAATGTTAACTATTTTTTTTTTTTGGGACTCTACTTTCCCTATCTCTGAGTAAAACACTTCCGTCTTAGTGCTGTTTAGTACTGCCTTCAGCTAGAAGCAATTTTGAGATCCTCCATTGCAGTCATTCTCAAAATGTCCCCAGATCGGTGTTCCTCTCTATTTCCTGCAAATTGGCAGCTGGACCCAGAGGCTTGATAAATTTCAGGTTTATTCCCTTTGGCAAATATATTGGTAGGGGTGTGTTCATTTGCAACATTCATCATTATGTTATGTCTTGAATTTTTTTGGATCCATTAATTCGTTGGTGGCTACAAAATGGTTATGTTCTAATGCTGTCATTTTGTTTTCATCTATTAACTGGAATAATTTTACAATATATTTCCCCTCATCTTTCATCTGGTTACTCAGTGATATACTTTATATGGGAGGGCCAGGATACTCAATTTTTTAAAAACATAGCTATTGAGATAATGAACTGGTTCTCTGTCATCCTCAAAAGGTTGAGTATATATGTATATGTGTATATGTAACTATGTATTCATGGATGTAACCGTTTGTTAGATTTTAATACATTGTAGTTCTTTTTTTTTTTTTTGATACATTGTAGTTCTGACCCTCAGTGAAGTTCATATTGTCCCACTTTTGGCTGTTATGGCTGTCTGTCTTAAAAGTTGGCTCTTGATTGGGTTTTTGTTGTTGTTGTTTGAGACAGGGTCTTACTCTGTCTCCCTGGGCTAGAGTGCAGTGGCATCTTTATAGCTCGCTGCAACCTAAAACTCCTGGGCTCAAGCAATCCTCCTGCCTCAGCCTCCTGAGTAGCTGGGACTATAGGCGCACACCACTATGTGCCACCATGCGTGGCTAATTTTTCTATTTTTTGTAGAGACTCGGTCTCACTCTTGCGCAGGCTGATCTCCAACTCCTGGGTTCAAGCGATCGTCCTGCTTCAGCCTTCCAGAGTGCTAGGATTACAGACGTGAGCCACCACGCTGGCTTTGATTGTTCTTGATGTGATCTCTGGTGTCTAGTGGTCAGCTTCCTTGCTGTCTGGTATGTCAAGATGTTTTAGGCTCATTCTTGTGCTTTTCTGCCCCAGACCTGGAATTAGCTAATGAGATTAAGATAAAAAAGTGAAGTCAAAGGACAGTCCCTCTTTTGCCATGGGTAGCTTTGAGTTTTGTACCCAGTTCCACTTTTCTCTTTCCACTTAACCTCCCCAGACTGCTCTTCATTCTTCCATTTTTATTGGAATTTAGATAGAAAGGTTTGAGATGCCTTGATAATAGTAGAAAGAGCATGGAGCCCAGGCAGTTTTGGGTTTGGGGACTGGCTACTTACTGGTTCTACCAGTTTAGGCAAGCTAACCTATCAGTTGTTTCATCTGGGGAAATGGCTTATTCATACGGTTATTGGAATTAAATGAGAAAATGTAAGGTGTTAGTACACTGTAGATGATCAATAGGTAGTAATTTATTTAATGTACTATTTTACTTAATCCCTGCAACAGCTCAGGGGTGGGCAGTCAGGGTGGTGAAGTGATGGCTGGTTAGCAAAACATATCTTGATCCTTTAGGTCTGTGTGGGATCATCAATGGTGGGGATGGATAGGGTTTGTTCTTTGGTCATTTTGGGTCTGAGACTTTGGCCAGTGATAACTGAATGTTCCACCAGCGTAGTTTTTCACTTTGCAAAGTCTTAGGAGTCACATTCATATCCTCTGAAGGATCCTAACCAGTATGGTGGTGGTGTGTATATTGGTTACTTTGATCTCTCTCTATCTACACAGCCCCCTAGTGTTCAAGGTTCTTCTGTTCAGGGTTCTGCTGTAACCTTAGTAACCCACAATGAGTCTTCTTAATAGTCATCAATGTCATCACTATTACATACTTGAGTAGCACCATATATAGCAGGTTAGAAAGGAGGTAAATATCCCTTTTAGACATTATTGTCTAAAATACAATGTGTGGCACATAGTAAGTACTCAATAAATGGAAACCATTATTCAGCTTTTAAATTAATATTACATCTTCCTTTTCTCTCTTACATCTTACCTCTTTTCATTCAGTTCAACAAGCATTTACTGAGTGTTTCTGAGTACAGGAGTACAGGATAAAATGAATGAGACTTGGTCTCTGCCCTTGAGAAACTCACCGTCTACTTAAGGACTGTGAGATCATGTTTAAAGTTCTTTGGCCTTTTCCTTTGTGTCATTCTTCCCCTGTGATCATTTCTTCCCCTGTGCTGTCCATACATGATACAGCCCATCTGTTGTTTCTCAAAGCTCTCCTAATTCTGTGTGCCTCCCCACCCTTTCAGACTGCTGATATGTGAGAAAGCCTACAGTTGTCTTCTGTGAATACAGGGTAATATCAAGAAAACTTTGGGCCAGGATTGGATTTCAAAGTGTTATATGCAGTTGATACTATAGTACCAGTCTATGGTCTTTAGATGGACCTACACCTGGTCTCCTGCCTCTGTCCTGTTGCTTTAACTGCCTTCCTTCCACCTTCTTCTTTCTCCCTCCCTCCCCTTTACCTTCCCCTTAAAATGTTTGCTACATAAAATACAGGCTCCTGTACCCAGTTCAATACCAGATGAATCAGGTATATAAAGAGACAGCTGTACTTCATATAAACTAGGATTTGAGTGGGCCTAGGGTGTATCACCAAATTTCCATTCTTATCTATAAAATGATCATCAAAAAGTCTAATTCATAGGTTGCTGTGAGCATTGAAGTGAGATAATAGATTTTAAAATGTTTAAATTACAGAGTACTCCACAAAGATAAGGCCATTATAATTTAAGTAAAATAGGTACTTAACTGCTGTGTTACTTGGGGCAAATTACTTCATCAGTGAGCCAGTTTCCTCATCCTTTAAATGACAGTGATGATATCTCATTAATTCAACAAATATTTATTGAGGACATACACATTGCTGCCACATACTGGGAATACAAAGATAAGCAGTTGGAGAATGGAGGATAGTGTGGTCTACTAGGGGAAGGAGACCTGTAAATCACATTCAAAGGGATCAGTATAATAATATGAGGCATGAACAAAATGTGCTATGGCAGTTTACAAGAGGATATCAGGGAATGTCACACAGAATTTTGTTAAGAGTTAAGCAAGATAATACTTCATGAACTCAAAAATGCTATGCAAAGTCAGTTAAACATTCCAAATGAATCAGTAGGCTCAACCATTATTTCATTTCTTCACGGACTTATACTTTAGATGCATTTATTTCTTTGAGTTAGATTTTATGACCTCCTTAAGGGTGTTATGTACTCCTATAATAGAGTACCCCTGAAAGTAATGCTTTTGTTTAAGGGATTTTTTTCATCCATTACATCATCATTTTCTAGTTTCAATCACTGAACTAATTCAGGAAAAACTAGAAAATGTGTGCATATTTGGGGGGATATTCGTAATCCCACCACAATATTTAATCACCATTGACATTTTGGTATAGTCTCATCTTAATGATAAGGGTAATGTTTAAAGAATAAGGAAAGACAGCTCAGTAGAAAATTAGGGACAGACTTTTCTCAGAATAGGAAACTAAAAATATCCAATAACAAGAGAAGATACTCAAACTAAGAAATGTAAATTAAAATGAGGTCTTTTTAAATCATTACATTGGCAGAAAGTAATTTAATAATATTGAGTAATGGCAAAAGGTATAGGGAAGAGTCGGATCTTATAATACTGCTCACCAGTATTATAAATTGATACAGCTGTTTGGAGGTGGTTTAGGCAAGTTGCAAGACCGTACATACTATATGGTGTTATTTACGTTTTTAAAAAACTAGAGCAAACTGATAAGTTTATTTGGGAGATATGGTCATGGAGAACTTTAGATTTTTCTGAAATGTTTACATTTCTATTTCTGAGAAATTTAAAATATGCTAAAAAATACAGAGAATAATACAACAAAAACCCCTATTCCTACCTCCCCTCCAGAATTGACCATTTTTAACATTTATTTTTGCCTCAAATCTTTTTCCTGGGGGCAGGGGTAATACAGGTTGAGCATCCCCAACCCAAAATTCAAAATGCTTCAAAATCCAAAACTTTGAGCACAGACATGACGACATGAGTGGAAAATTCCACATATAAATATTTAACATAAACTTTGTTCCATGCACAAAATTATTAAAAATATCTTTAGGATATGAATTTCATGTTTAGACTTGGGTCCCATCCTCAAGATATCTCATTATGTATATACAAATATTCCAAAATAAAAAAAAAATCTGAAATCTGAAGCACTTCTGGTCCCAAGCATTTTGGATAAGAGATATTCAACCTGTATAGGTAAAGGGGAAATACTTTTTTAATATCCAACATTTCCTTCCTCCCTGCAGTCAGTACCATGAAATGCTTGAATTTTTATAGTGTGAGTATGGTATAAATTACTCATGTAAGTAAAAATTCAAAAACTATGTGATGGCCACACAAAAATCTATTATTAATATTAAATTTGTATACTACTTTGGAGCTTTTAAATTCATTTAGTAAGAATGCTTTGGGAATGGGACTTTTTTGTGTCGCTTGCTCATTTTATTGTAATTCTTGTTTGAAAACACTTTCCTGATTTCGTTTTTAAGTAATGTTCTTCATGATGTAGAAGTAAGTATGGCTTATTGTTGAAAAAATACCGATAAGCACACAAATCTCCTGAAATCCCATAACTCAGAGATTAACACTATTAACATTTTTGTGTGCTTTTTTTTCTTCCGAGGCTTTTCTTTATTCCTGTGTACCCTTAAGACTATATTCTTTTTTCAGAAATATTCTTTTTAAAAATGTTATTGCCTCCCTTCCAGCTTAAGAAAAATTTCAAACATAAAAATACTGAAAGAATAGCATGATGAACATCTGTATACCACCAGATAGATTTGACAGTTGTTAAGATTTTGCCATATTAGATTTATGTGTACATATGTGTGTTGAATTTTTCTGAAGCATATCAAGTAAGGATGATCCTTCATCTTTAAATCCTTTAGCATATATGCCTTAAGAATAAGGGCATCTCCTAAAAAACCACAATGCCATTTTCACACCTAGGGAATTTGTTACCTAGTTAGATTAATATTATCTATCCAGTTCATATTCACATTTCCTCAGTTGTCCCCAGAATGTCTTTTTAGCAGTTTTCTCCAAACCCATGTAGCAATGGTGTTTTTAAATTTGCCATTCCCACTTCTATAGCATTTTTAATGGCTACATTATGTTCTGCATGATATTCATAATTTATTTCCAGTTCCTTACGTTCATATGTTTAAGTCCCCATTTCTCATGATCTAAAACAATGCTTCTTAGTATACAGTAAGCATTTGGTAAGTGTTGAATGAAGAAAAGAAGCATAGGTACGTCCTAATAGATAAATCTTCATGACATCTATGTTTATTTCCTTAAATTTCTATACTTGGAATGCAAAACTTTAAGGCTTTTGATATTTATTGCCAAATTGCCCTTTAGAAAGACTATCCTACATTTTTCACTGTGGTGTGTTTAGTATATGCTCCATGATTTACAATATTATAACACCTCGGGATAAGCCTTGCTTGATAAATTAGTATTGCAGGAGAGTATAAAGCTGGAGATAGCCAGCCAGTATAGTTGCCATAATAGCTCCACTCATACATCTGCTGCCATTTTTTTCCAGAGACTACCTCGACTCCTCCAGCCTGGTTAACCCAGTCTGGAGTCCACGTCCTTGCCCCTCAGAGTTCCTTAAATATCTTGGTATAGGAAGTATAGTTTCAAGAGATGCAGGCATCACTTGAAAACAACCTTTTATATACAGGATTTTAGAATTTTTGCTTTTAAAAAGGCAGACTTTGGTGCCCTTGAAATCTCTTTGGATGAATTCAGATCTCTCCTTCTAGCACAGATTACCAACAGCTTTAAAATGGTAGTTTTCTCCATATCCAACAGAAAAGCTAGGTGAGACCCTATATTTAATATCATCCATATCAAATTCCTTATTTTGTAGGCCCAGATGTAAGTATAATGACTTGTCCAAGGTAACATGGCTCAATAGTGGTGGAGTTGGGCATTCAACCCAGATTAACTAGTCCAGTATTGTTTCTACTATGCTATATCTTTCCTTAAAACTGATCTCTCTTTCTAAATATGGCACCAAGTATCATCCATAGGAGTGCAGAATAAGTGGCCCTCTTCCTTTAAAAACCTTACCCCCAAAATGGGGACAATTTTAAAAAGAGAGTAGAAAGTTAATATGAGAAAGGCCAAAATCCGAAGAAAGCTGTTTCTTTGCCCTTTTGACCATGGTTACTACTTTCTAACATGAGGTCAGTTTGGAGCTCTTTGATGGGAAAATTCAATTTGGCTGAATGTTTTCATGCATATATGTATAGATGCCATAAACCAGTAGATGGAACTGAATTTCCTGCTTGTAAAACTTTCAAGGTAAAGTGATGTTTTCTTTGTGTGTGGGGGGGGGTTCCAGTAAAACTTCATTTACAGAAACAGGCAGTGGGCTGGATTTGTTTCCTAAATAGCCATAGTTTTCCAATCCAATGTATTATAAAGTGATGTTTTCTAAGCCCATCTTATTTTCCCTTCCTTTTCAACTGTTTTAAATTATAAAGGTAACATGTTTGCTGTTTAAAAAAAAGATTCAAACAAAATAAATCAAACAAAATAAAATTTTGTGCCTTTTAACATTTATATACTATGCTTATCATTTACATATTATACATATTTTTATATGTTAGAACATATGACTCAGCTCCATTCTTTTTAATGACTGCATTGCACTCTGAAGTATGGATCTACTATAATTTAATCGTTCCTTATTGTTGAGTCTTACAGGTAGAATTGCTTCTGGGTCAAGGGGTGGTACCAATTTAAATTTTTGACAGGTACTGCCAAAATGACCCTCAAAAGGGGTATAGTGAATTGACATTCCCATTAGCAGTGTGTCTGTGAGTTCCCTCTTCCCTCCCTCTATCTGCCAAAGGTGTGGGATATTGTTGATATTTTTAATTTTTTTTTTTTTTTGAGACAGGGTCTCACTCTGTTGCCTGGACTAAAGTGCAGTGGTATCATCATAGCTCACTGCAGCCGCAAACTCATGGTCTCAAGCGATCTTCCTGAGATTTAGCCTTCCAAGTAGCTGGGACTACAGGTGCACGCCACTGTGCCTGGCTAATTTTTCTAATTTTTGTAGGGATGAGGGTTTTGCTGTGTTGCTCAGGCTGGTCTTGAACTCCTGGCCTGAAGTGATCCTCTTGCCTTGGCCTTCCAAAGTGCTAGGATTACAGCCGTGATCTTTTTAATTTTAATCAGTCTGATGAGTGAGAAATATTACCTCCTTGCTTTGATTAGCATTTTTCTAACTACTAGTGAGGATGAGCAAATGTTTATATCCTCTGCAAATTGCAAGTTTATGCCCTTTTACTTCATTTAAACTTGGATTATTTGTCATACTCAGTTTTGAGAGTTCTTTGTATATTAGAAATAGTAACCCTTTCTCCATCTTACTGTACATATTTTCTGTTTATGATTTGGAATTTTTATGTAGTCAAATCTCATTTTTTTTCTTTTATTGGTTCTCAGTTGCATGTCTCTTGGAAGGCTTTTTCTCTGCCAAGATTGCAAGAATATTTCCCTACATTGTCTTCTAATACTTTTATGGTTTGGCTTTTTATGTTTAAATAATAGTGTGAAGTATTTTCATCCACATGGTTAGCCAGTAGCTCCTATTTTCCATCCTGGGAAAGGCTGTTTGATCTTTAAAAATATCCTCAGCTTAAAAGTGAATTATTTGCAAGAGTGTAGTTTGTTTAAAAAAAAAAAAAAAACAACTTAAAAATTGTGGCTAAAGCATGTGGGGAGCTGAGGGGACTATTATGTAATATCATGGAACTGGTAAGAGAGGGTAGGCAGTGACCGGGTCCTTAAGGTCTTGGATGCTGATTTTAAGTAAGGAGTTTGTACTTGATGTAGGTAGATTTTGAGTTCTAGGGAGATTGCTCTGGAGGCAATATGGATGATGGAATGGAGGGATCTGGCAGGATAAGATTTTAATTTAAAATGTCTTTAATTTATGAGATTTTAAAAACATACAAAAATAGAAAATAGTATAATGAATGTCCATGTAACTGTCACCCAGCTTCAACAGTTATCAACACGGGGCTGTTTTATTTATACCCCACTCCCTCCTTCCATTATTTTAAAGCAAATTCCTAAGTTAGTAGCAGATTGGAAAAGCATATTTAGTAATATCTAACATAGTGGCTCTCAAGGCTGCCCTGTGCAGCCAAATCACCTATACCTGCTATCCCCAACCCCTGGGCCTTGGACTGGTATCAGTCTGGTACCCATCTGTGGCCTGTCAGGAATTGGGCTGCACAACAGGAGGTGAGCGGCAGGTGAGCTAGGGAAGCTTCATCCCTATTTACAGCCACTCCCCATCACAGTCATCACCACTTCCTGTCACATCAGCGGCAGCATTAGATTCGGCATTATGGTGAGTTGTATAATTATTTCATTATATATTAGAATGTAATAATAATAGAAGTAAAGTGCACAATAAATGTAATGTGCTTGAATCATCCCGAAACCACCATCCCCCCCCACCCCAATCCGTGGAAAAATGGTCTTCCATGAAACCAGTCCCTGGTGCCAAAAAGGTTGGGGACTGCTGACCTAAGCAGCCTGCAAAAAAAAAAAAAAAAAAAAGCCAGTCCCCAGCTCAGACCTACTGAATTAGATACTTATATGGCCAGGCATTTTCAGTTTTCAAAATAAGTCTCAGGTGAAGTAAATTATTTATAAGATGATTTTTAAGTAACTTGACTTCTGACAAAAGAAAATATTTTCTTGAACTCCTTGAGTGCTGCTTGTGGCCCTTCTGAGTGAAATTAACCTACTAGATAGGGCAGCCTTTTCTGTGGGCAAATTCTTGAAATTTGAATAAGGAATATTAGTTTAGAGGCTGATTTCTTAATTTTCTGTCAGAAGTGGGGAAGGCTGAGAAAGCGTATGCATCTTTGAAACTAGATGTGATGAGGTATGAGGGAATAACCAGTCATTGTTATAATTGATCTTTTGCACCAACTCCAGCCACAAATAAGGAACGGGATGGAAAAAGGAAGGGGTGGGGAGCATAATTCTTAAAGGGTAGACTAGGATAATTCCAGAGCACCAGTTGAAAATTTGTAGACAAGGAATCTCTTCCTTAATTTTCATAACTTAAATTTAGGCGTTGCTATTTTTATTTTCTGTTGAGAATGCTAAGAAGGGCTCCTTGACATGCTGCCATTTCCTCTCTACTGGCAAAACTGATCATCTATAACTTGGGTGAGCCCTGTTTTGTTGCCTAGTTCTTCTGATGGCCAGTTTCTCTAAGTAACTGGGAATACATGACCAGAAGTATAACTCCTGGATATGTAGCTTCCCAGGACTGTAGAGTAGAAGATGTTGCAGGGGATGTGGTCTCAGATACCATTCTCACCTCCAAAGTCAATGTTGGAGGTTTCAGATTTCTTTTTCTTGATATCCCTGCCCTTGTTTTCTTTGAGCTTACTGCAGTGCAGAAAAACATCTGGAGCAAGCATATACACTCAATATGAAGTATAGTGTTTTCAGATTTTAAATGAGAGACTCTTGTCAAGGTATTTCTGCAAATAATTTCCAGATTTCTCTTGAGTAAATGCTATTCTTCATTTGCTTTATTATTACATCTTACTATCAGTGTCCAGTAAAGTCTAGGTCAGCAAATTCCCAGGGTACATGAGACTCATGTTTTAGGTGGCTGAGGATAGGGAGGCTGGTATCTATAGGAGGGGGATAGCGAGGTGGGCTGTGTATATAGACATGTGCACTGTGGAGTTGTGGAACATTTGGGTTTGAATCCAGGTTCTACCACTTCATAGATATGTGGCCACTCTCAGCCTCATTAAACTGGGCATAGTCTTCATCTCTAACTTGTTATGAGGATTAGACATAATACATAATAGGTATAGAGTAAATGTTAGTTAGCTGTTGTTATTGTGATCATAAATGGTTTTCAGAATATTCGTTGAGTGGCTGTTAAAATAATCAGAAACTAGACCGGATATAAAGACCTGACAATCATGTGGTGTTCCCTTTAAAAAATCAGTTAATCAGTGATGTCTGTGCTTCTGTAATCAAATAATGAGTAGGAGGCCAGGTTTCAAGAATCAGCTTGCTGCTTTCTGACGTAATGGATGGTCATGGCAGCTCTCAACTGAATTTACTTTCAGGAACTGTGAGAGGCAAAGGGAATGATTACAAGGCAAAAAGAATCAGTTATTTTGCTTTGTGGCACATTGGAGTTCTCTAAGCATTTTCTGTTTTAAAAACTGCCATAATGTTTTTCCATGTTTTGTTTCAGTGGGAGTTTTAGGGTGATTTTGATTCATCCTCACTCCCATACGTATGTGCAACATCTCTTACGTACCAACAGTCAACCAGAGTGCTTCCTGTGCTCCATGCTCCAAACACCAGAAAGTGTAGGAAAAAGCTCCCAAGAGCAGGCAGCAGCTAATCCAAGACATTTGTTTAGACGATTCTGTTCTTAATTTGGTGCATGTCCTTTGGCTCAGGGGCAACTGTTTTCTTCAGAAAAATTTTACAAAAAATTCTCATTGTAAATAGATGCGTGATTTATAGGAAATTTGGAAGGATCTGAAAAGCATGAAGCATAAAGTAAACTGTGTGTTATCCTGCCACCTAGAGGCAACTACTGATAATGTATATTTCTTCCCTTCCCAGGGTTTTTTTTGTTTTGTTTTGTTTTTTTAACTTACCCACTGTGTGGCAGACATTTTCTCATTAATAGGAAAGTGATAGGTACGGGGTGCAATGTAAGCACATATGGAGGGAAACTCAGTCAAGATTTAAGAGATTAGGGAGAGGATTGTCCTAATTCTGGATAGTTATTGTGTTCAAAACCCACATAAGTACTCATTAATTAATGAGAGGCTAAATGATCCTCTGTCTCTAACTTTCTTAGGGACTCTTTCAGTTATCCCCTCTTTACAAGATAATTTGCATCCACTGGCTAGGGTCCTTATTCCCCTTCCTTCCTCTCTACTTTTCAGTGACCCTATAATTCTCTGCTTCCATTTACAGCCAACATTTTCAAAAGAGTTTTTCACACATGCCATCTATGCTTCCTCGCTTTCTACTGAATGCCTGACTCACTCCAGTCTGGCTTTCATTCCCACTACCCCACTGAAATGATTGCTTGTCAAGTTATCTCTAGTCCCAATTTCAACAAACGTTTCTCTGTGGACACATTTTGACATTTGATGCAACTGATCACTCTTGCCATCTTTATCTTTCATGATATCCTGATTAACTAGTTTTACTCCTACCTCATCAGCCTCTCCATTGCTAGATTCTTCTCCTTTGCCTTGCCTTTAAATGCTAGAACAAATAACTTAGTTTGGGACCTCCTTTCCTTCTCTGTAAGCGATCATCTCCAGACCCATGGCTTCAAGTACTGTCATTATGCTGACAATCACAGATTTTATTCCCAGTGCATACTTCTTTCCTGAGCTCCATTCTACAAATACTTGCATACCTATCATGCGGAAGATAACAGCGCTATGTGCTGGGAGCTTTAACATTGTAGAAAATCAAACCAGTAATTACAATTGATACTTGTTATGAAAGAAACAAGCAGGGTACTATAGTAGAAAAATAACAATGGGACCAGCTTTAGGTGGGATGCCACGGGAAGCCTCTCTGGGTCTTAGTTTAAATGTCAATTCCTCAAATCTGTGGGAAGGGGTGGGGGAGCACCAGAAACATTCCAGTGGGGAATAGCACTTTTAAATTAAAGGACTAGAGGCCAGAAAGAACTTTGAGTGTTCCAGGTACCAAATGAAAGACTAATGTTGTTATGCAGAGAGAAGAGATTGGAGAGAGTTCCAGGAACCAAAATCATGCTTAGAGTTTGGATCATGGTTAGAGTTTGGGTATAATTCTAGGGAAACTGTTGAAAGATTTTAATCAGGGAAGTAACATGATCTGATCTATGTTTTAAAAAGATTACTTTTGCTGCTCTCCAGAGAATGGATTGGATGAAAGTGAGCGTGGAAGTGAGAGCAGTTATTCCTATTTCATAGTTGAGGAAACAAACACAGAGACAGATTTGTCTGTGTTCATACAGTGAGTAAGTGATATAACAAGGATTCTAACCCAGGTTTCCTGATTCTCAGCCTGTATTCTGATCTGGTGCTTCTCAAAGTTTAATATGTTAATCACCTAAGGATCTTGTTAAAATGCAGATTCTGACTCCTCAGGTCTGGGTGGAGCTTGAAATTCTGCAGTTTTTAATTGATGTCAGTGCTACTGATCACTTTGAGTAGTAAGGCTAGTATACCACTGCTCTCAACTGCTCTTGAGCCAGCTCTGGGAACTACAGGTGTCCTCTGCCCTTAAGCTGATTCAATAGTGAAAGTCATTGTTCCTAAATTTTATCAGCTGGAGGTGATGACTACAGAATGCATCACCCTGTAAAGAGTGACTTCCCTCGGTATATTTTAGTTGTATACACTTGTTCTTTGTGTGAACTCTGCAAAATCAGAATTCAAACCTCAAAGGTAAGTGAAGGTTGGGGGAATGAAGAAGTGAAAAAATAAATAGTTGATTTAGCTATGGGATGGTGATTCATAATAATTTGTTTCCTTAAAGTTTGTTGTCTTTCTGACCTATGTTTAGGAAAAAGTATTTCTTACACGTAGAGATTGCTTGGTATTCAGAGTTCTGGTTCTGACCCAACAAAGGCAGTAGGCCATTTCCAGGAATTTGTTTCAAACTGACTTTTTTTGTTACAGGTTTTTTTTTATGTAATGGGATTTTCACCTGTTTACCTTCTAAGAGTTAGGTGGAACTCAGTCCCCAATTACTGTTCCCTTCATTAGTGAGAGTGACAGTATCTCAGCTTGTGCCCCAGATTCCTCTCTTGGAATAATTTTTTTGACAGTAGGATCCAACAGTGTAGAAGAATCTGTCACAAATTTATATTCATCTGCCAAGTATTTTGTAGTAATAAAACTGATAAATAAAGTGAACAGAACAATATTAAAGTATGGACTTGAGAGTCAGACCTGGATTTGGATCTTGGTGCCAACATTTACTAACCAAGCAAAGCACTTTTTTTTCCTCTGAGCCTCAGTTTTCTATCTGTAAATAGGGATAAAACTTGGCTTGAGTAGTGAGGATTGTATAAAAGAATATTATTTATATGAAGTCCCTGGACAGTGTGTCTCAAAGTGTATTCTTTATAATACTTAAATTGGTGGGCTTTCAGTAGATGCCATTTGATGCTGGGTGTTTTTATTGGGTGCATCAAATGCTTGCATTTGGAACTCAGAGTTGAGCCCCTCATGCAGATAACCAGAGACAATTTAGAAATCATTCTGCCACCAGCAGTAGCTTCTAGGCATCCAGAAGTCTTGTGTTGGCTGCAGAAGCACCCTCAGCTAAGCCGTTTCTGTGGGAGATCCTTGGCTGTAGTTCCAAGCTGCCTTGGTTACTCCCAGTTTTCTGAATGTGTATCTCTAGCTTTGTGTCAATTCTGTGAGCTATCAGATATCCTTCCAGTGAATTACTCTTCTGCATTAGTTAGCCAGAGTCTTTCTACTGTTCCAGACACTTGACTAGTACAGTATACACTAAGTCAAAACAGCTTTAGTTAGAGCAAGATACTTACTTGTGTAGAGACTCAACAGTGACCTCATCTGCATTTTTTAAAACTGGTAAAATGGTTGTGATTTGCTTATTTTAGTGCATAAATTACGCAGTGTTCTTGTTTTGGAGGATTGATTGATTTTTTTAAAAAAATAGACTTTATTTTTTAGAGCAGTTTTACGTTCATAGCAAAATTGAGCAGAAGGTACAGGAATTTTCTGTATGACCCCTGCCTTTATACGTGCATAGCCCCCCTCGTTATCAACATCCCCCACCAGAGTGGTACATTTGTTACTATTGATGAACTTGTATTGAGACATCATTATCACCCAAAGACCATAGTTTACATTAGAGTTCATGCTTGATGTACATTTTTGGGGGGGGTGGAAATATTTATAATGACATGTATCTACCATTATAGTATACAGAGTAGTTTCACTGCCCTAAAAATCCTCCATGTTCCACCTATTCATCCTTTCTTCTCCACTAACCCCTGGCAATCACTGATCTTTTTACTGTCTCCATAGTTTTTCCTTTTCCAGAATGTCATGTAGTTGGAATCATACAGTATGTAGCCTTTTCAGACTGATTTCATTCACTTAGTAGCATGCATTTAAGTTTTATCCATGTCTGTTCATGGCTTGATAGCTCATTTCTTTTTAGTACTGAATAATACCCCATTGTCTGTATGTACCATGGTTTATCCATTTACCTACCAAAGGACATTGTGGTTGCTTCCAAGTTTTGGCAATTGTAAATAAAGCTATTAATACTATAAACATTCATGTGTGAGTTTTTGTGTGGACATAAGTTTTCAGTTCCTTGGGGTAAATACTAAGGAGTGTGATTGCTAGATCACATAGTAAGAGTATGTTTAGTTTTTGTAAGAAACCACCAAATTGACTTCCAGAGTGGCTGTACTGTTTTGCATTCCCACCAGCAATGAATGAGTGTTCCTCCTGTTCCACATTCTTGCCAGCATGTGGTGTTGTCTGCATTTTGGATTTTGACCATTCTAATGGGTGTGTAATGGTATCTTGATTTAATTTGCATTTCTCTGATGACATGATGTGGAGCACCTTTTCATATGCTTATTTGCCATCTGTATATCTTTGGTGAGGTGTCTGTTAAGGTCTTTGGCCCGTTTTTTAATTGGCTTGTCTTCTTACTGTTGAGTTTTAGAGTTCTTTGTGTATTTTGGGTAACAGTCTTTTATTTTTGGAAATATTTTGTCCCAGTTTGGCTTGTCTTTTTAGTCTTTTGACAGTATCTTTTACAGAGAAGAATATTTTAACATTTCTGTGATTCATTTTGAGTTAATTTTTGTGAAGGGTGCAATGTAGATCTAGATGTTTTTGCATGTGGACATCAAGTTGTTCCAGTACCATTTGTTGAAAAGACTATCTTTGTCCATTATATTGCCATTGCTTCTTGCTTCTGTAGTCAAGATCAATTGACTATATTCATGTGGGTCTTCTGGTGGACTCTTTAATCTGTTTTTTGTTTTTGTTTTTTGTTTGTTTGTTTTGAAGAGATAGGGTCTCATTCTGCTGCCCATGCTGGAGTGCAGTGGCACAATCATAGGTCACTGCAGCCTTGAACTCTCGGGATCAAGCGATCCTTCCACCTCAGCCTCCTGACTACATGCACGCACCACCACTCTTGCCTTGTTTGTTCTTTCACGGGTACCACGCTCTTGGTTACTGTAGCTTTATAGTAAGTCTTGAAGTCAGGTAGTGTTAGTTTTCTGACTTTGTTCTTCTCCTTCAATATTGTGTTAGCTATTCTGGGTCTTTTGCCACTCCATTTAAACTTTGGAATCAGTTTGTCAGTATCCACGAAATAACTTGCTGAGATTTTGATTGGGGGTGCATTGAATCCATAGATCAAAATGAGTAGGACTGACATATTGGTAATATTAAGTCTTCCTATCCATGGACATGGACTATCTCTCCAATTATTTACGTGTTTGATTTCTTTCATCGGAGTTTTATAGTTTTCCTCTTATAGATCTTGTACATATTGTTTGATTTATACCTAAATACTGCATCGTTTGAATGGTATTGTTTTAAATTTCAGATTCTACTTTTTGATTGCTGGTATATAGGAAAGTAATTGACTTTTGCCTATTAACCTTATATCCTGCAACCTTGCTATAATCGCTTATTAGCTTCAGGGGTTTTGGATCTAGTCTTTTGGATTTTTACATATATGATCATGTCATCTGTGAAAAAAAGACAGTTTTATATCTTCCTTCCCATTCTGTATACCTTTTGTTTCCTTTTCTTGTTGCTTTAGCTAGAACTTCGAGTACAGTGTTAAAGTGAGAGGTGATCATCCTTATTCCTGATTTTAGGGGGAAAGCTTCTAGTTTCTCACCAGTAAGTATGATGTTAGCTGTAGGTTTTTTGTAGATATTCTTGATCAGTTTGAGGAAGTTCCCCTGTATTCCTAGTTTATTGAGATCATTTGGCTTTTTACTGTTGAATTTTGAGAGTTCTTTATATATTCTAGATACTATTATATGGTTTGCAAATATTTTCTCCCAGTTAATTTTATAGTTTTACATTTAAGTCTGTGGTTTTCTATAAAGTGGGAGATTTAAGTCAAAGTTCATCTTTTTGCCTGTGGATGCCTACTTTTCTCTGTCACCATTTGTTGATAAAGTTATCTGTCTTTGAATTGCTTTTTCACCTTCGTCAAAAATCTGTTGCGCATATCCGTATGGGTCTATTTCTGGGTTCTTTATTCTGTTCCATTGATACATGTGCCTATCCCTCAGCCAATACTACTTGATTTCTATAGCACTATATATATATATATGTATAGATACACACACACATACATATATAAAATAAGTCTTACAAGTGGGTAGAATGATTCATTCCTCTTTGTTTTTCTTTTCCATAATTGTTTCAGCTATTGTTCCTTTGCCTTCCCATATACACTTTAGAATTCTTGGCTTATTTACAAAAAATCTTGCTGGGATTTGGATAGGAATGGTATTAAACCTGTATATCAGTTTTAGGAGACTTGACGTCTTTACTATGTTGAGTCTTAGATCTCTCCATGTATTTAGATCTTTGATTTTTTTTTAATCAGCATTTTGTAGCTTTCAGCATGTAAGTCCTATATATGTTTTATAGATTTATACCTAATAATTTCATTATTTTGAGTGATTGTGAATAACTTTGGAGTCCCCATATCCATATTGCTAGTATATAGAAATATGATTGATTTTTATGTTTATCTTGTATCCTGTAACTCAGAGGATTGATTAGTTCTGGGAGAGTTTTCATAGATTTCTTAGGATTTTCTAATCCTTTGTCATTTGCAAATAGGGACAGTTTTATTTCTTCCTTTCTGATCTGTGCGCCTGTTATTTTCTTTTCTTGCTATATTGTAGTGGCTAGAACTTCCAGCACTGTATTGAATAAAAGTAGTAAAAACAGACATCCTTGCCTTGTTCCTGATCAGATACTTGGGTTTGTATGGTGTTGGGGCCAACTGCTACTTCTTGCAGCAGAGGCAGTTTAATACCCTCCCTGCAAATGACTGCAGACACAATAGTCTGTCAGCCACTTGCTCTAAGTAATGGCTTTAAGAAGTTTTGTGAGAAAAGGAGAAAAAAGCAAGCCTGAGAGTAAGTGTACAAATGTCTCAGCTTGTGGTTTCCACTACATGGATGGGATTGTTGCCAGAATCCTGTTGGCCCCATTTTATATGTTTTGAGGTTGTCGGCAGCAGGCATTTTGTTCATTTTGTATTAGATGCTGAGTTAATTTTTGAAAAAGTAATCTGGAATTACATACCCTAAATATCAACCATAGAGGGAAAACACCTGTTTTTCTTCAGGCATTATTTCTACAGAAACATTTTAGAACATAGTCTGTATTTTTTCACCAACTCTTCCTTAAGTGCCTGTTGATTGAATGGTTGCAAGCCATACAGGCAAATATATGCTATTTCCACAGTACTGAGTATATTGGACTAAATCTAGGCAAAAAGCTGCCTAAAATTTATATCTGTGTTTGGTCAGCTTTATATTATTGGCCGCCTTATTGGGGGAGAGACATTGACCTCTAATGACTGCTCCTGAGTAAATATTATTAATAGAATCTTTGTGGGTAAAGAGCCTGCAGTCCACTTCTACCTCTGTGCATGTGTCCTAGTTGCTAATGGGAGAAACCTTTATTTCTTCCTGTGCTTTGGTCAGGGCATCTTAAAGGGCTTGTCTGCTATCAAAGATCACCTGGGGATTAAAGACATGGCAATGTCTATTATTCCTCATTTTCTAATTAAAAAATAAAAGTATTGTGCTTGTTCTTATGACAGAACTAATGTATTTTTATTGGTAAAAAACAGTAAAAGAGGGACATAGGTAAAACAATCATATGTAAGCCTTTTGGTTAACAATCAATTAATATTTTGCTGCATATCCCTTCTAATCTGTTTTCCTTAGACATAGGTTTATACTGTACATTCTATGTTGTAACCTTTTTATGTCATCATGAACATTGTGTGTTACATAGTTGTCTGCAATATTTTTAACAGTTGTGTAATATTTGATTTTAAACATCCTGTTTTGGACATTTGGTCCTTTCCAATTTTTCACTATTATACATGGTCATGCAGTATGGATTCTTGTGGTTAAATATTTGTGTACATCCTTATGACTTTCTTTGGATAAATTCCTAGAAGTGAAATGTCTAAGCTTTCCAGAAAACTGCAGGGCTATGGTGAGTTTTTCTATCCTGAGGTGTGCTGGAAACATTGTACATTTTTATTTTCAATAAAGAGTTTGAGATGCTTGTAAAAGAAAAGCATTTTCATTTTGGCTTGATTTGGTTCTAGGCTTGGCAACATAGGGGTATGAGCCAGTTGGATTTGGAGAGATTCTTTACACCTGTCTACCTCATAGCTCTATCTCAGAGTTGGCATAGCATCGTAACTCTGGTGTTTTTACTTTAAGCATTTTGCGTGTCTTCATTCTATTATTGTCTGTGTCGAAGCTTGTAGAGGTCAAGATTGCAACTTTAAGTTCTCACTTCTTTTGTGATTTTCTTTTCAGATCATAAAGCAGAAAATCGAAAACATGAAAGTAGACAGAACTAAACTGAAAAAGACACCTACTGAGGCTGTAAGTATCCAAAAGTTTCCTTTGCCTATCTTTTCTTCATTTCAAACAAAATCTTTGTGAGCAGTTCTCCTATACTGATCCTCCAAATATATTATCACTCATATATACAAAGTGCAATAAAACAGCAACTTGTCTTGAACCAGTCAAGTTTTCTTTTGAACTTGCCTTTGTTTAGATAGCCAAGAAACCAATGAAAAGTGAGTACTGAACATTTCTTTGTAGCTTTGTGTACCTGATATAGGCTCTCAGGCTGCTATTCCTTGCATTGAAAGGCAGTATGGTATAATGGAAAGAGCAGATGGGGGTTCAAATTTTGACTATAGCTGTGGGAGCTTTCAATTTTTTTATAAAATGAAAGTGGGAACAACTTTCTCATTAGTTTTCTTGTGAGGCCAGTGTTTTAGTTTTCTTTATTACTGATTCTTAATCATACAATTAAGCTTAACCTGTGTATTGAATGGCCATGTCAGTTGACCCTATGTCAACAGAATCCCAGCTTCAGTCCAGAATTCTATCAGCTAGCTTGAACTGTGTTCTGATGTGAAAGAAGTGTTGCGTTATGATACTCCTGTAGAGACCCCATGTCCTTAGTTTAAAGAGCACAAGTTTTGGAATTAAACCTGGGTTTGAATTATATTAGATTTTTGTGGCTGAGAGTGTATTAACTTGCCTGATTTCCACAAAGTTCTACAAAATGGGGCTGATAATTTCTTCCTCCTTGATGTGGGGTAATTGCTTGGCATAGTATCTGGCACATAATAAATAAATGCTCTTTCTTTCTTTCTTTTTTTTCTTTTTCTTTCTTTCTGTCAGTGTCTCACTCTGTTGCCCTGGCTAGAGTAGTGTCGTGATCATAACTGACTGCAACCTCAGGCTCCTAGGGGCTCAAGTGATCCTCCCGCCTAGCTGGGATTATAGGTGTGCACCACACATGGCTAGTTCTTCTATTTTTTGTAGAGATGGGGTCTCGCTGTTGCTCAGGCTGGTCTTGAACTCCTGACCTCAAGCTATCCTCCAGCCTCAGCCTCCCAGAGTGCTAGGATTACAGGTGTGAGCCACCACACCCAGCCAGTTAATTCATTTTCTAAATATAGGCCACTTGGTTTTTTAAAAATATATAACTACCTGGCAAGTATCACCAAGGGATAAACATTAACATTTTAGTATATTCCCAACCTTTTAAAAAGTTATTGCAGGCCGGGCCTGGTGGCTTACGCCTGTAATCCTAGCACTCTGGGAGGCCGAGGTGGGTGGATCGCTCGAGGTCAGGAGTTCGAGACCAGCCTGAGCAAGAGTGAGACCCTGTCTCTACTAAAAAATAGAAAGAAATGATCTGGACAACTGAAAATATATATATATAGAAAAAATTAGCCGGGCATGGTGGCGCATGCCTGTAGTCCCAGCTACTCGGGAGGCTGAGGCAGAAGGATTGCTTGAGCCCAGGAGTTTGAGGTTGCTGTGAGCTAGGCTGACGCCACAGCACTCACTCTAGCCCGGGCAACAAAGCGAGACTCTGTTTCAAAAAAAAAAAAAAAGAAAAATTATTGCACATGCACACACAATTATCCTGCCCTCTTTACTTAGCGTTGTACTAATGAGAAGCACTTTTTTTACCCTTGCCAGTGTTATAGATTATCTTTTAAATTTTTGTTAATTTACTGGGTGGGGAAAAAAGTATTTCAGTGTTATAATTTGCACTGCTTCATTACATACATTTTTCAAGTATATCGGCCTTATATCAGCTCTCTTTTTGTGGTGTTCATATTGTATTTGACATTGGAATGTCAGTGTATTTCTTACTGAATGCCATATATATTGAATATATTAATTTTCATATCTGTTGCAGATACTTTCATTCACTTTTGATTTTGTTTTTGATGTGTTTTAGTATCTAGAAGTTCTGAGAACTGTCTACCCAAATGTCTTTGGAAACTGAAGAGCAAAAAGAAAATTTGCCTTAAGAACTACAGTTAAAAAATTAAAACAGTGGCACCAGTGTAAGAATCTACTGATAAGAGATTAGAAAACCTAGAAAGGATCCTAATGTACACAGAACATGATATATGATAAGAGGGATTATAAATTGGTGAGGAAGGACATTATTATTAGTCAGGAAACTCATGCCAGGACAGTTGTTTGACTTGTGGAGGGTGGGAGACTTATATTGTAATAAATTCTAGGTAGACTAAAAGTCAAATATTTTTAAAATAAATAAATTATAGGAGAAGTGGAACATATAGGTAAATGTTTTCCTGGTCTTAGGTGGGGATGGTTCTTCCAAGCTTTAAAACAAAGGAAAATAATCATAGTGGAAATGTAAAATACTGTGTCCAAAATAAAAAAGATACATGTTAGCCATCCTGACAGGTGTGAGATAATATCTCATTGTGGATTTGATTTGCATTTCCTTGATGATTAATGATATTGAGTACCTTTTCATATAACTGTTGTCCGTTTGTATGTATTCTTTGGAGAAATGTCTATTCAAGTCCTTTGCCTATTTTTAAGTCAGATTATTTAGATTTTTTTGCTATCAAGTTGCAGGAGTTCCTTATGTGTTTTGGAAATTAACCCCTGGAAGACATCATGCAAAGTGAAATAAGTCAGTCACAGAGAGTCAAATACTGCATGATTCCTCTTATATGAGGCAAAGGTATAGAAGTAGGCAATAGAATGATAGTTACCAGGGAGTGGGGGGAGGAAGCTGGGGGAGTTGTGTTCAGTGGGTATATATAAAGTTATACAAGATGAATAAATTCCAGTTAACAGTAAGCTATTAGGTATAGTCTGCCCTCTGTATCCATGGATTCTGCATTTGCGGATTCAACCAACTACAAATAGAAAATACTTGAAAAGCCCAACAATAAAAAGAAAAAATACAACTATAAAAAAATAATTCAAGTTAAAAAAACAATGTAATGTAACAACTATTTACATAGCATTTACCTTGTTTTATTATAAATAATCTAGAAGTGATTTAAAGTAACCAGGAGGATGTGTATAGGTTATACGTAAGTACTACACCAAAAATGTATAAAAATACAGGGTGCTTGGTATTTGTGGGGGTCTTGGAATCAATCCCTCACAGATACTGAGAGATGCCTGTGCTTAAAATTTGTGAAGAGGGTGTACCTCATGTTAAGTGTTCTTACCACACACATAAGCATACACACATGCACGTGCACACGTGTACACACACAAAGGGACACAAGGAAACTTGAAGATGATGGATATGTTTATTATGGTGATGGTAACATGAACATATACATACATCCAAACTCACCAAATTTTATACATTAATTATGTACAGTTTTTTTGTATACCAGTTGTATCTCAATAAAGCTTGGGCAGCAAGGAAAGGCACATGGCAAGCTGGGGAAAATATTCATAACCCAAATGTAGTTAATATCTTTAGTAGCTAAATCAGTAGGAAGAATGAATATCCCAATGACAAAATGGGCGTAGGGCATTTCCGAAAAGAACAAACCCAGTAAACTTCTAGAAGGAATAAACCTCCTTGTGAGTAATCAGAGAAATGCAAATTTTAAAAAATGTTTTTAATCTAATGGATTATAAAAGATTTGCTTTTGGAGTCACACTTACATACAAATTTCTGGTTCATATTTCCTAGCTACTAGCAAATTACTTAGGATAAACTGCTAGAAGTGGGATTTTTAGGGCATTGACTATGCAGACATTTTTTTTTTTTTTTTGAGACAGGTTCTTGCTCTGTTGCCCAGGTTAGAGTGCGGTGGCGTCATTGTAGCCCATTGCAACCTCAGACTCCTAGACTCCTAGCTTGATCATTCCTCCTGCCTCAGCCTCCCAAGTAGCTGGGACTACAGGCGTGGTCCACCACACCCAGCTAATTTTTCTATTTTCTGTAGAGATGGAGTCTTGCTCTTGCTCAGGGTGACTATGTACATTTTTAAGACTTGAGTTGCCTATTTTCCTTGAGCAGCATAAAAGAGCACGCAGTTTCCCATACTGTGGTTATGCAAGGTATTATTTTTAAGAAAGGCTCTTATGGATCACTTTATGTATCAGCAGCTGTGCAAGGGATTTTTTTTCTCTATATTTGATATTGGAACAACTCAGTATAAACCGTGGCAATTGATATACAGCCGTTGAATTGGCAAATGCTTTCTTTTACATTACCATAAATAAGGAAAATCACTCAGTTTGCATTTATATAGCAAGGATAAGATGGTAAAGATATACTGTTGTGCTTGCTGCATTCTCCTACAAAATGCAAGAGACCTTGACAGTCTGATAAAGTAGAGAACATTATGCTGTTACATTAAATTGGTGTCGTTATGCTAGCTGGATCTCGTGAGCAGCAAACACAAACACCTTAGATCCCTCAGAGTTTTGTGCCAAAGAGTCAAAGATGAACCCTGTGAAAGCTTGAGGGCCTGCAACATTAAGAAACTTTCTAGAGATCCTGAGGACTGGATATCCTTTATAAAGTGAGAGGCAAATTGCTGCACCCTGTACAACACACCATGAAGAAAGAGGAACAGCGTGTGGTGTGCCTCTTTAGATTTTGGAATTAACATATATCACATTTGGGCATGCTGTTTTGACCAATTTACTGGGTAACCTCTAAAGCATTTAGTGGGCAACCACTAAAATGTTAGTGAGGTTTGGATCTAGAAAAAACTCTGCAAAAGGTCCAGGCTATGAGGCAAGCTGCCCTACCACTTGGACATTATGACCTAGTACACGCAGGTGACTGACTTAACATGTCAGCTAAAGATGCTGTATGGTGCCTTTGGCAAGCCCCAATAGGAGAGTCACAGCTAAGACTCCTAGAGTTTTCGCTGTGTTGTCCTCTGCTAACAGCGATTCTACATTCACAAAAGCAGTTTCTGGCTTGCTACTGAGCCTTAGTAGATTGAAGGCCTGATTATGGGACATACAAAGTTATTACAGGACCCAAATATTCATCATGAACTGGGTGTTATCTAACCCACAGAATCATAAAATTGGATTTGCATAGCTGCATTCCATTAGAAATAGAAGCTGTGTATTCGATACTGGGCACAAGTGGGTCCAGAAGGCACGAATGAACTTGATGGGCAGGTGGTTAAACTTCCCTATGTTATCTCTTTCTACTGCTTCACTGCCTCTCCTTCAACCTTTACATCATTAAGAAGTGGAAGAAAAAATATAGCCCTGGTTTATGGAAGGATTTTGTACTAAGGATTTTACATATACTTAATTACTGTAAAAATTTGAGGTAGATCGTAATAATGCTTACTTCAGAGGGAGAAAAGGTTTGGAGCTTGGCTTAAAGAAACCTGCTTTCATTGAGCCCCTTGTTATATTCCATGTTCTATTTGGTACGTTCAAAATATATTTCCCCTAGTTTGAATTGCACAGCAGCATTGCTAAATATATAGATGTTGTTAGTTCATTTTGCAGAAGAGGATGCAGAGATTCAAAGAGGTAGCTTACAGACTATATAATTCCAAAGTCCATATTCTTTATAATAGTATGCTGTCTCTCAATATTAAGGTCCTATTATGTGAGATAGATATTTATGTATATGGTAGACATTTGAGCTTCATATCTCTGAGGTAGCTATTAGGTGTGTTTTCCTGGTAAGAAAACTGGCTGAGAGGTTGGACTTGCTTATGATCAAACAGTTTAGTAAACATAAAGCTAAAAACTGAACTCAGATGTTTTGTTCCAGATCTGGCCCTATTCCCAGGACACCATTATGCCTTTGCAGAGTTAAAGAACAAGTGTAGTCATTTCTCCTAGCTGCCATCCATTAAGAGAAGGGTTCTCTCCCAGCCCCTATCCCTTTCCCCTCTTCCACTTTCAGAAACTTTACTGTAAACTCTCAATCTACCCTGTTACCTGACAAACAAAATGGGCCCTTTCATCAGTACAAGAGAGCAGGAATGTATGGAAATGGGAACCCCAAGTAAGAATGGAGTCCTAGTTTTACAAAGTTCAGAAGGTCTTTGCCTTCCTACAATTGGAGGGTTTAATGTTGCAAAAAAGAAAAAAATAGCCAATGCTAATTTTCACCTTCGTGAATTCAGTAGGGCTTTTCAGTGTTTCTCTGATTCTATATACCTTACTGGACATTCTGGTTAACTTTCAGACCATGGTACAGATTCTTCACTTTTTCTTTTATTGATGTGTAGCTTATTTATTTTATTTCTATTATCTGTACACTTCTAAGTAGTTTGCATCTACAGGTTTATCCAAGTTTTTTTTTTTAATGCACAGATGAATTGTTGAATAAAAGTGTTTCTTCATGAGGTTTCTATTTTAATCTCAAGTGATTATCAAATCTCCAGTTTTCTTAAGTAGTGTGTTCTAGCAAAAGTTAAATTACTGTGTGGGCTTAAGGATTACTTTCTCATTCTCCCTCTTTGCATCTCCCTCATTGCAAAATATCTTTTGTGAATACTTGTTTTTCTCAGCCTGCAGACTGCAGAGCCTTAATAGACAAACTCAAAATTTGTAATGATGAGCAACTCCTCTTGGAACTGCAACAGATCAAAACATGGAACATTGGGAAGGTATGTGAAGCCATGCTCCCAAAAGATGGGACTCACTGTACTAGTACATCATTTTGTATGCTCTGATAAGGAAAGAGAAACCACAATTGGGTAACTTCATTCAGCAATTACTTAATAAGCATTTAGTATGTGCCTTGCACAGCTCTAGACCAGTGGCTTTTAGCCTGAATGGTTGCCAAGGAAATTTTGAAAGAAAAAATGTGAAGGGAAATTTTTCCTAGCTGAGGAATGCTTGCACAGGTGATGCTAAAGAATCTCAACCACAGAATTCCTTATGTTTAACTGACAATATAAGTTTGAAATAGTTTCCAGATTTTTACTTTTAGTTTAAGAGAATTTTCACTAGATAATTCTAAAAATGAATTTTTCTGATAAAACAGGTTCTGACAGAGACTGTCTTTGTAGACCTCAAAATGTAGCCAGATTTCTTCCTCTGAAGACGTAGCTCTAGGGCATTTGTGGTGTCTACTGTTGTTAGCACATATATCTTGATGAGTATAACAATTCCAGCCCTTTTATCTCAGAGTATGATCTTTGTCATATGAGCAAAGGTGGGATGTGAACTTGTCTAGCTGTCATGCTCAGCAGTCTCTCATATAACAAAGCCAGTTACAAAGCACCCATGCAGTGATTCTACCTTATTCTTATATCTTCTTTCTCCTCTCTTCTCCAGTGCGAGTTATATCATTGGGTGGACCTGTTGGACCGCTTCGATGGAATTCTGGCAGACGCTGGACAGACAGTGGAGAATATGTCATGGATGCTTGTATGTGATAGGCCAGAAAGAGAACAACTGAAAATGCTTCTCTTGGCTGTGTTGAACTTCACAGCCTTGCTCATTGAGTACAGCTTTTCCCGGCATCTGTACAGTTCTATAGAGGTAGGGAAGGTTCAAGCTTATGTGTTCTGTTCTTGACTAGAATTGTGTATGTCTGGATACAAGGAAGTTGCTATTTCTCTGATGATTACTTCCTTTTCATTATGGAGCTCTGGTTTTCCAGTGTCAAAGGCAATGGTAGGATGTTTCTTAGATATATAAATACACCCTTCATAGGGATGGTGGGAAGGTTCTGTACTATCACCTTTGCCCTGCCTTTTCAAGATTCAAGAAATAGAAATGATGGCTCATGCCTGTAATCCTAGCACTCTGGGAGGCCGAGGTGGGAGGATCGGTCCAGGTCAGGAGTTCGAGACCAGCCTGAGCAAGAGTGAGATCCCGTCTCTACTAAAAATACGAAGAAATTAGCTGGACAACTAAAAATATAGAAAAAAAATTAGCCGGGCATGGTGGTGCATGCCTATAGTCCCAGTTACTCGGGAGGCTGAGGCAGAAAGATTGCTTAAGCCCAGGAGTTTGAGGTTGCTGTGAGCTAGGCTGACGCCATGGCACTCTAGCCCAGGCAAGAGAGTGAGACTCTATCTTAAAAAGAGAGAAAAAGAGAGAGAGGGAGGGAGGTGGGGGGAGAGAGAGGGAGGGAGGAAGGAAGGAAGGAGAGAAGGAGAAATGTAATACGTGTATTGAAATATTCTAGGGAATTTGTGGGAATTGATCTTTGTTCTAGGTTGTTAAGAGTAGCCCCAAATTACTTTTAAACTGTTTGATTTCCTTATCACATTAATGTACTTCTAGGTTTTAGTGCGCTGGTTTTCAACTCTACACTCTCCCCAAAATACATATTTACAGCATCCTCTGTGTCCTTAAAGAGTAAAGTGGCTATAGCAATAAGTGATCGTTTGGTCAGAAATCCCTACAAGAAGAAATTCTTTTCCTTTTTTTTTTTTTTAAACTCTTTTTCCCTTTCTTTCCTGAATACATGCTGCACAGAGAAATTCTTTTCCTTTAGCCCAACTTTCCTCTTTCTGTCATCATTAGTTAGGTACCCTGTTGATTTTAGGTATGTTAATTTTCCTAAGTGTTCAGTAAAGAAATAATCATAATCGGAATAAGGAAGTTGAAAGAAAGTGGCTTAGGAAAAGAATTGGGATAACTGAACTAATGGCTTAGCACACAGAGCTTTAAGCAGGGGGTAGATAGGCAGTCTGTTGAAGATGAAATAGATATGCTGCCCAAGGAAGTCTGTGGCCTTTGGCATAATTGGCAGCTTGGAATGCCTTGGTTCATTTCCAGTTAAATTACATACTGAGTTTAATTCTGACCAATTGCTTCAATATGTTGGTGGATTTTAATTGTATTTAAAAACCAACATAAGGCATATACTGTATATTTTACATAATTGCCACCAGCTGTTGCTGATATCTTTAGCTTTTATATGAAAGACCCTGTGTTTTAATTCCAAGTTTATATTTGTCATAAATAATACAGAGGGAGCATTAAATGATCTTTCCTTCACAATAGTTTTAGTCCATTTGGAGACTTAATGTTCTGAATCCCACATATATATTATGTCACATTTGTCTCTCTTGTAATCTCTTCTTTCCTGCGGAGACACCTGTGCAATTTCGAACTGCTGCTTACTTTTTTTTTTTTTTTTAACTTCTGTTGCACTTTCTGGCTAGCTGCCAGGTTGTAAGCTCCTTGGGGACAAGGTTGCATGTTGTAGATTCTCATGTTTATAGTATTTTTTGTATTATTGTGATTGAACTTCTTGATAGCTTTGTAAATGTTGACAAATACATTATTATGTTGGCATTTTACATTTTCAGTCAGTTGTGCCTGATACCTTGAACTTTGCCCATTTTTGTCCCTGTAGCATTTGACAACTTTATTGGCTTCCTCTGATATGCAAGTGGTGCTGGCAGTCCTTAATCTCCTATATGTATTTAGCAAAAGATCAAACTACATCACACGTCTTGGATCAGACAAGAGGACCCCACTGCTAACCCGGCTGCAGCATCTGGCAGAGGTGAGTCTTGGGTTAAGAGTGGAAGGGCACAAAAACTGGAGCACATGGTTCTTTTCAAAAGGCATTTCTTGCAGTGTCAAAATGGATCCCTAAGTTTAGTCTATTGGCCTAATTGAGTAGAACTATTGGCCCACTTAAAAAAAACCAAGTATTCTATTAAGTAATTTTGAAGGATTTCATGAATCTCTGCTCACATAGCAGAATCTTTGTTCAAAAATGGCAACTTCTCTACTAGAAAGTTCAAAATTAGATTCCATGTAAAAGAAAAGTATGATACAAATTTAAAAATCTGAATTTGAGTCCTGGCCCTGCTTATTAGTTCTGATAGTAGTTCTCTCATCTGAGAATTTAGTATATATACTTCAGAGTTTTTTAGAATAAAATAAAACATAGGGTACTCAGTGCTGTGATCAGTAATTAGTTTGTGGTGATAGTGATCGTAATTGAAGGCATATGGTCTAGTAAAAAAGTTCAGCTCTACTAAACTATTGTCCAATGTTCCTAGAGGCAATTTGATAATAAATACTCAGGTTCAAGAGGTAGCCACTGCTGGAAAGCTTTCTTGAAAGAAAAGTGTTAAGGCTGGCTTTTTCAAAGCTAATTTAATGGTTACCTCACAATTCAAGTTCCAGACTGTTTTTAGGTGCCATGATTACTTTAAAATCATTTTTGTATAATTATAAATGTATTGCAAAAATTCTAGGGCATACAGGAAAATATAGAGAAAATATCAGTCACCTGTAATTCATCCTGATAAGGCCTCCTTTAAAATTTGAGCTTTTTTTTTTTTGCATTTGCAAATATGTGTATACATGCATGTGACCTGTTTTCTTAAGATACTGTAAATATTTCCTCATTTTATTAAAAAACATATAAGGGGGTTCAACATTGGATCCCCGGGTCACAGTTAAAAGGAAAAAGAAACCATATCTCAGTAGATGTTTCCAAAGCATTTGATAAAATTTAGCACATTAGTGAAACACTAATACAAACTTTAATAAAGCTAGAGTTTATCTATGAGAAGTAGAGTTATTTACCAGGGTCACAATGGGGGAGATGAGATATTTCCATTGAATTCAGAAGTCACACAAAAATGTCAAGTATTACTTCTGTCATTTAAATTTGTAGTAGAGGCCCTAACCAATACAAGAAAAAAAAAGAAATGAATATGTATTAAAAGAGAAAATTTATTATTATTTGTAGGTGATGGGGTGAGTCTCTTGGTTTCCTAGGGAAACAGTATAAAATTATTAGAACTAATAAAAGTACAGCGAGGTAGCCAAGTAAAAGATAAATATACAGAAAAATATAGCTCCTCCATGCATTAGTAGTTATCGGTTAGAACATGAGTGGTAAAAAGACTCCATTGATAATACGAACAAGTATAGTGTCTATAAAATAAGCCATATTGGGTATAACTGTAAATTTAAGAGAGGATAGTGTAGGAGGTTATATTGTGATCTAGTGGTGGGGATGGGATTCTTAAAAATCCCCATAGCATAAACCTAAAGGTAAAAATTTGAATTTTATAATAAAAAAATTAAGATTTCCTTTTCAACAGAAAACACCATACCTCATGGCTACTCCTTAGGCCCTTATACTGGATTAGAAATCAATATATTGGTTCCTTCATTGAGAAAAATTTCAGTTGTACTAATAGTATAATTACTGATGGTAGTCAAATAACATTCTGGCGCAAACTCATTTTGTCATGGACCAATGACACTTTAAACAATTGATGGAATAGCAGCTGGTCTGTGGGCAAAATTAAGCAGCTGTCGCCAAAGACAAAAGTTAACAGATCTGTGATAGATTGAGAGATATTTAGCAATGTTTTAAACTGGAAAGGCACTGCTCTCAGTCGACAAGGATAAACAAAGGAGATGGACAGGCAATTTATAGAAAAGTAAATTCAGCACATAAGTAGATGCCCAAACTCTGATAATTGGAGAAATAAAAATAAAATACAGCTTTAGCTTTGTAAGCATCAGATTTGCAGAAATTAAGTGTTGGTAGGTATGTGAGGCTATAAGAACCCTCATGCATTGCTGATAGGAGAGTTGAGTAATTCTCCTGAGTATATATCCCAAAGATGATATCACATCATTCCATAAATGTGATGTCAGAATATTGTGTCATCATTTGTGGTAGTGAGGAGTTGGGTGAAACCTGGGTATCATCATTAGTGGATGTTTGAGCAAGTAAAGTGTGGCACTTGCACACTATGGAGTATGTAGCAGTTAGAAGCAGTGGACCAAATAATACAGCAACATTGATAGCTTTTGAACATAGTGCTGAGTGAATAAAAACGTAAAAGCAGTAATTTCTATTGCTCAGTACCATTTCTGAAACTTAAAAACATGTGCACCCAAAGCAACATATAGTTTTAACAAAACAAAAATTAAAGGATAGGTAACAGAATTAAGTGTTTGCCTTTGGCAAGGAGAAGAGAATCTGGGCAATAATGGGACAGATGGATATATAAACAAGTATAGTAGTCCCCCCGTATCTCTGGTTTTAGTTACCTGTGGTACAATAATATATTCTGAGAAAGGCCACATCCAGGTAACCTTTTATTAAGTGTATTTGCATAATTATTCCATTTTATTATTGTAATCTCTTAATGTGCCTAATTTATATATTAAACTGCATCATAGGTATGTATACATAGGAAAAAACATAGTGTATAGATAGGGTTCAGCACTACCCAAGGTTTCAGGCACGCACTGGGGATCTTGGAACGCATTCCCCTCGGGTAAAGGGGGATTCCTGTAAGGGAAAATGTCTAACTAGCCGTATTTAAGATCTGTTGGAACAAGACTAAACCTTTACTTACAGATTTAAAAGATGGTCTGAATAGAGACAGATAACATTTTTTGCATGGAAAGACTGAAAATATATAGTAGAAGGTCTCTTGGATGAAATTAGGACCAGTAAATAGTTGCCAGGTTAATTATTTTTAAAATCTTGTTAAAAGCAGGAAATGTTTAAAAAGTGATTGGTACATACCATATTTTATAAACTAAACTGAAAATGTTAGTTTCCTTTCTTGTCTATTTTATGTAGGGCCAAGGACTTGACTTTGAGTAAGAAACAGTCTGTTATCTTACATAAACTACAACTATAATCTGTGATTTCTTTATATTGGAGTGACAATGTAAAGAAACTTATAAAGGAACCCAAACACAGAATGCTAGATTTTTTAATACTTCTGAATCTCCTCTCCTTAATCTGGTACTATTTTTATTATCTAAGAAAACACTGATGATGAATCAGGGTCATTTGCTGTATCAGATAATAAGATATTATAAAGCCATGGTGATTTTATTTTAAAGCCAAGTTTTTACTTGGCTTTTATTGTGAAGCCAAGTTTTGTAATTGGCACAGGAATAGATAGTACATCTGCAGAATGAAATAATAAGTAAGCTCTCATGTTGCTTGTGATCAAAACAGTGGGATAATAGGCTCTTTGAGGCAAAAATGTGTTTAGATTCTTCACACTATTTACATAAATCCTAGAAACATTTAGATGTAAATACAGGCAACATGATGTCTTTGATTATGTGAAAATTTAAAACTTCTGTATGATGAGATAGCTATACAATAAGGTAGTTGTACAACAAAGGAATAATATTCACAATATGTAAAGAGCTCCTACAAGTCAATAAAAATGGAAGTAACTCAGGAAAATGTGCAAAAGCATATGACAATTCACAGAGGTATATGCAATATTTTAAATTGGCCAATAAAACATGAAAAGATTACACTAGTAATAAGGGAAAGTGTACATTACAGTGAGATCATGTTTAACCATTAGATTGACAATAATACAGTATATACAAATAGTGGTTGTTGTATGAATACCCTTTGGTAAGGTTTTTTGGCAACAACTTTCATTTTAAAATGTGTGTGTTTTATTTCACCCAGCAATTTTATTTTAAGGAAACTATGTTACAAACGTATTCAAACGTGCACAAAGTATATACATAAGGATTCTCATTGCACCATTGTTTGAAACATCCTATTTAACATGGCATAAGCTATGACAAAAGGTCTCCTAGGTGAAAAGATCTCTAAGCATAAAAAACTGGTTTAAGATCCCCATTTATGGTTTTTTTTAAAAGTCCAAAAGTAAAACTATATAGTCTGGTAAGTTACATATCTAATTGTAAACTTAGAAAAAGGGAATTAAATTTGGGGACAAGATGAAGGGTGAGTTTCACTTTTTAAATTCTCTTTGAATATTTTCTAGGTACAGCATGTTATATATTACTTTTGTAATTAAATATGAGACTTGGTACTGGCTCTTTGCAAATGGTATTTTTAGTGACTGTAATACTCCATTGTTTATGTACTGTATTTTAATTGTTACCTCATTTCATACCTATTATACATAATCTTCTTAACACTGTGAGAGGAGGAATTCTTATTCCCATTTTACAGAAGAGAAGCATGAGAGGTTTAGTAAAGTGACATGGTTTGCTTATAATGCCCATAAGTAGGAATTGGTGGAACTGTGAACTTGAAACCTGATTGATTTGCTTATTCAGGCCATGTCCTTGCCAAGGGCTGTACCATATTCAATGGTTTTGAGATTTCAGAACAAGCTTTATTTACATTTAGGGATGGAAGAACAGCAGTTAATTTGGTACTTTGGTAGGTAGCACAAGATACAGTTAGTTTATTTGTGTAGAGCCACAGTAGCACCTGTCAGTCTTCACATCTTGTCACTCTACTTTTAGGCTGATATCACACACAGATATTTCATACTTTCATTAAATTAAATGTTCTGACAATTTAGAAAGTAAAAGGTAGGATGCAGACTATACTTTGAAATGGCACACATATGCAAAGTATAAGGGATTTTTTTGTTGTTTGAGTAGTTCAGATCAAGTTCTTTTCTTCCCTGTTTTGGACCATTTTACCACCAGAAAGGATTGCTTAAATGATCATTTATTTTGTTCCTTTGCATTTTGAACTCTTTACCTTAGACCAGTGTGCTGCTTTTTGTTCTGAATTGGGCTAACAGAGATTGTAGATTGAAGGTTGATTTCTAGTCCTGGATGATTTGGAATCTGGATGGATGCAGTGAATTGCTGCTTTTGGTAATATATTTATGTGCTTGATGCTTTGCTATGCTGTTAAAATAAAAGATTCTTACAGATTTTTGAGGTTTAGAGATAATGTGCTAGGTGTGTAATAATAGTAGCTGCCATTACTAATACCTCTCATTAAAATTCAAAAACTTTTCATATTTCTCTAAAATGTAAAATTTCTCTAAAAATGTAACTAGTTGGTATGGGCTTTGTTCCCCTTTTTCCTTTTGATGTGTAACTCTAGTTCTTACAACAGTGATCTTCATAGAAATCTTGGTTCATGCACCACATGTACTCACCATCAAACTGGTATTAACTGATCAACACATAAATGCACATATAAGAATAACATCTATTGGATGTTGGGTGGGGGGAGAGATCGGGCAGGGAGGAGGGGACGGGTATTTTCATACACAAAGAGTGCAATGCGCACCACCCGAAGGATGGACATATTTGAAACTCGGACTTGGGGGGGGGCAAGGGCAACATAAGTAACATAAATATCTGTACCCCCATAATATGCTGAAATAAAAAAAAAAAAAAAAAAAGAAATCTTGGTTCATGTCTCTTCAGTTTTTTCAGGCAGGTTCCTGTACAACACACATACACATTCATTTGCATGTGGTTAAGAATCTGGATTTAGAAATCAGACCTGCTTCTGCCACCAAATCAAATGAACCTCACTTACTATATCTGTAAATTGGGGGTTATGATATATCTACTTCATAGTTTTTATGATTAAATTAAATGAGGTCCATAAATAAGGCTCTTATGGTTAATACCAGTCATATTGGACATAATAAATGGAAGCTGTTGTTGATAGATGGTTATCAGCACATAAACTACATGCTATTTTATATTTGCTTTCTTTTAAAACTTTATACACAAATGTTATTTTATAGATGCGTGCATACTGTCATATGACTCAGTAGTCTTTTCCCTCTTGGCTCATCTCCCCATAACCTAGAATGTATCTTTCTATAGATATTCTTCATATTTTATTGACATGTTGAGGGTATCTTTGTCACTGAATAACAAATGCAGGATATTTTGCATTCTGATTTTCTTATTGAATACTTTGTTTAAAAGTCACTTTTAAGCTACCTGTATAGCCAGAAGTCCCCAACCTTTTTGGCACCAGGGACTGGTTTTATGGAAGACAATTTTTCCACAGACTGGGGATGGGGTGGGTGGGGGAGTGGGAGTGGGAGGGGTGCGGAACTCAGCCGATGATGTACAGCCCATTTCCTAACAGGCCATGGACCGTGGCCTTGGAGGTTGGGGACCACAGTGTATAGCTATAAGTAATTCTTTTGATGGCTACATAATATTCCACAGTTCAAATGTACCATAATCTATTCAACTATTTCCCTGTTGATGCGTATTCATTTTTTTCCTGTTATAAATGATGCTACATTAAGCAACCTTGTATATATGCTTTTAGTTACTGATACTTTTAATATGATATGATAGAGATATGATAAGATGGAGACTGTATGATATGGTCTCAGAAATCTCAATGTTACTTTAATTGGCACTTTCCTGGTTAGTAATGAGTTTGAGCATTTTTTTTTTTTAATGTTTCGCCATTAGGATTTGTTCTTGTGACAGTCTTGTCCATATCTTTTGTCCATTTTTCTCTTGGGTTTTTTCCTACTATAAAAGTCATGTTGCAGAAATTAGTCCTTTGTCATCTTATTATAAAAGTATTTTTTCCTTAATCTTTATATATGTTGTCTTTGTTTATTGTGTTTTTGTATATGGTATTTTCAAAAATGGTTCAGTCAGTGCTTTTAGAAAAAAGATTGAATATCATGTTTTGGTCTTTATGAAAAATGACTTTGTATGTGGTTTCTTGTAGTTTTTTTTAAATGACTCAGTTAATCCAATGATGTGGGCTAATTGTGAATGTGAACAGTGATTAATGAATTACAAATTTAGGGAAAATTCTCCAGTAAGAATCTCAAAGAGCCTCAATCCCTTTCCCTGATGTCTGAATACTTACTCTTTAACAAATCCCATCTAGTAGGGTGGTGTTGTATATGCCTCTGTGGCATGATTAATACAGTTATTTACTGGGTGTCTACTTAAAGGCCAAGTTCATATGGTAACACTACTAGGTAGATGAATACAGTGAGGCACAGAAGTTATATATATTATTTTTGGACAAAGCCAATGGGTTCTTACCCTCTGTTAAAGTGTGAAATATAATATCTGCTTTTCCTGTCTTAGACATTTAGAATTGCTTGGGTGTGATTCTTATTCTATACCTGGGCATCAGTCTGTGAACTGGCTCCTGAATCCTTACCCACATCTTCCAGTTGATACCATTCAAGAAATATATGGTTAGCCCTGTTCTGGATGTAGTGTAAAACATGTTCTTTTCTTTAACCAGCTCACTTTGTAGTTGAGAAAGCAGGATATAGATGCGTAATAATAAAAAGGGCAAAAAACTAGTGTTATTCTGAATAGTACTGACTATTAAGTACCCATAGATATTCCATAGATTTATCTTGGTGGCAAAACAAACTTGTCTTCTTGATAAGAATGCATGCTCGGTATTTTTAAAATGTAGACGAGATCGGGCGCATTCAGGATGGTATGGCCATAGACAAGTATTTTTAAAATGTAGAAATGTACAGGACAAAATTTATCATAATCACATATCTACTTTTATAATTTTGGTACATTTTCTTATCTTTATACATATTTCTTTACATAGTTCAGCCCATGGTATATATAATTTTATATTCTGCTTCATTTACTTACAATATTAGCATCAGCATTTTCCCATATTAAGTTTACGTAATTTTGTAAGAAGTGTTTATGTTTAGTATAACAGTACTATCTCATGAATGTAACAGCATTACAGACTTCCATGAATCAAGTTTGAGTTGGCATGGTTTTTTACAGATCCCAGCTTACAAAAACTTTCTAATTTAGAAGTGCTTGGTTTTTATTAGATTACAAAAGTTGGCAAGAAGGACTTTGTGGTGATAATAATAGAAGTTTTCTAAAATAGTTAGTTGGGGCAGCAAAAGAAACAAAAGGAAAATAATTGTGTAGATGTGCAGCCTTTCAAGCTTACTTTGCCTTGCAAACTCAGATCTTTGATTTGACTTACCTGTCTCTTCTGTGTAGCATCAAGCCTTTATAACCTGATGCTAATGATTTTCAGCAAATTCAGTGTTGTCTTCACTAGAAGTCCTGTGAATAGCCAAGAAAATATTAGAAATATAATGAGGAACTACTTACTCTGTTAGGTGTTAAACCATTTTATAATGCTATAATAATTTAGAGTGTGGTAATAAGAGTGGAGTTGACCATTCAATAGGTTCTAGAAGTAGATCCAACATGTTAAAGATGGCATTTCAGATTAACAGGAAAAGGATGGATTATTCAATAAAGTGGTATTTTAACAGCTAGCTCACTATTCATGGGGCAATTACGGTAGATTCTACTCATCAGAATAAAATTAAGATGTATTAAAAAGTTGTATGTTAAAAACATGAAGCTATAAAGGCAATGAAAGTAAGTATAACTGCATGGTTTTATGTTGTTTGGAGTGGCAAAGTCTTTTCAGGAATGAGACTAATAACCATGGAAGAAGATATTGATTCTATAATGATATGATTTTATACCTTCTATATGTGAATATTTTAAATACTGTCAAATTATACCATCTATGGTTATTTCTATTTAATGGTTTTCATCTTATTTGGGTATTTTTCTATTGTAAATAATGCCACAGTGGATATCTTTAATGCATTGATATTTGGGCCATATTTAGCAACAGATGCTTTTTATTAAGTTTTTAATGAATGTTGAACCTTGTTCTTTACACATTCTTGTGTCTCATTTAATTCTCAGGAAAATGCTACAGGCATCATTTTTTTAGTTTTATACACAGGCTCAATTTTGAGTTGTGAAGGTCAGAGAAATCCAGTAACTTGTTTCTGATGTCATTGAAGATGAACATTATAGTCCCCTGTCTTAAATCTGTCCCTTTTCACTGGATCCTCCTATCTGTATATTTTAAGAGAAAGCAAAACCATACATCTTTTTTTTCTTGGTCAGTATAGCTAAAGATTTGTCTATTTTGGTTGGATTTTTTCAAAGAACCAACTTTTTCTTTAGTTGATTCTCTCTTGTTTTTCTGTTTTTTATTTCATTTATCTCTGCTCTAATCTTTACTGTTTTTTCACTTTTGCTTGCTTTGAATTTTGTTGGCTGTTTTTCTAGTTCCTTAAGGTAAAAGGTTAGATTGCTGAATTGAGATCTTTCATTTTTAATGTAGGTGTTTAAACTTATGGGATACACTGAAGGCAGAAGGCCTCCTAAACACTGCTTTGTTAAGTGTATCCCGTAAGTTTTGGTGTGTTGTGTTTTGTTTTCATTTACCTCAAGGAATCTTCTGATTGCCTTTGTGATTCTTCTTTGACCCATTATTGATTGATAAGAGCGTGCTGTTTAATTACCATGTATTTGTGAATTTTCCAGATTTCCTTCTGTTTCAAATTTCTGGTTTCTTTCTATTATTGTTAGAGAAGATACTTTGTATGATTTCATTCTTTTTACATTTATTGAGGTTTGTTTTATGGCCTAACATATGGTCTATTTTGGGGAATGTTCGCGTATCTTGAGAAGAATGTTTGTATTCTCCTTTTGTTGGGTTCTGTGTATGTTTGTTATATCTAGTCTATGTAATGTTCAAGTCTTCTATTTCCTTTTTTGTCTTTTGTCTAGTTATTACTGTCTGCCCTGGTGATTACAACTAACATCTTAATGTACAAAAAGTTCAAATTAATACCAACTTAGTTTTAATATAATAGTAAACAAATACTTTGTTCCTGTACAGATCTATTCCCCCACCCTTTACTTTGTGGTGTTGTTGTCATCACAAATTATGTCTTTATACATTGCAGTACCCATCAACATATATTTAGAATTAGTTTTATGTAATTGTCTTCTAAAGTACATAGAAGCAAAAGAAGAGGTACAAACCAAAAAATACATTAATACTGACTTTTATATTTACCTATGTAGTTACCTTGCTGATGTTCTTTCTTTGTGTGGATTCAAGTTACTGTCTTGTGCCCTTTCATTTCAGCCTGAAGGACTCCCTTTAGCATTTCTTACTAATATAAGCAAATCTACTAGTGTGAATTCTCTCAGCTTTTGTTTATCTGAGAATGTCTTAATTTCTCCTTTTTTTTTTTAAAGGAAATTTGTATAAGAAATAGAATCCTTGGTTGACAGTTCTTTTAGTGCTTTGAATAGTTCATCCCACTACATTCTGGCCTTCATTGTTTCTAATGAAAATCAGCTGTTGATCCTATTGAGAATATTTTGTACATGACAAGTCACTTTTATATTGCTGCTTTCAAGATTCTCTCTTTGTCTCTGGCCTCTGACAGTTTGATTATAATGTATCTTGGTATGGCTCTCTTTATTTACGTTTGTCCTACTTAGAGTTTGTTGAGCTTCTTGGATTTGTAGATACATATCTTTCTTCAAACTTGGGAAGTTTTTCAACCATTATTTCTTTGAATAATCTCTCTGGCCCTTTGTCTTTCTTTCCTGTCCTGTGGAACTCACGTTACGCATACATGCATGTACACTTGATGGTGTCCCACTGATCTCTTAGACTTCGTTTTTCTTCATTTTTCCTTTATACAGACTGTGAATCTAAGTTGACCTATTTTCAGGATCACTGATTTTTCTCCTGCCTGTTCATATCTGCTGTTGAACCTGGTGAATTTTTCATTTCTATTATTATACTTTGAAGCATTTCTTTTAGCTTCCTTTTTCGTAAATTCTCTCTGTTAATATTCTTTGGCGAGACGTAATTCTCATGGTTTTCTTTCGTTCTTTGTACTTTATTTCTTTTGGCTCTTTGAACATAATTCAAATAGTTCATTTAAAGTCTTTGTCTAGTAAGTCCAATGTCTGGGCTTCCTTCTGGACAATTTCTGTTAATTTTTTTTCCTGTATATGGGTCATAGTTTTTTTTTTTTTTCTGTGCATGCTTTGTAATTTTTTGTTGAAAACTGGACATTTTGAATGTTATAATGTGGCATCTTTGGAAAAGAGAAACTCACCGGTCTTCGTAGAGGCACACTGTGTGTATTTTGGGCACATCTTCAGTACTCAGATAGGAAGTTTACAGCTCTACACTAGCTTTCACTTCTTCCTTGTATGGAGCCTGAAGATCAGTCAGAGGCGGGAGCTTAGGACCTTCTCAGGTCTTTCCCAGGGATGGGTCAGCCAGCCTTGGGCATGCATGTGGCCTTTTAGGTTCCCAGGAATATGTGGAGTTTTTGAAAGCCCCTATTCCCCAAAGCATCTCATACATAGCCTTACCCTCTTATTCCACTCTTCACAGTTTGTCTGTTGTTTGCCCAAGTGTATTCCTTGCCCCAGGAGGCAGAGACTAATGCATTTGCCATTGAATGTTTTCAACAAGTGCCTTCCCTTCCTTCACCCCTGAGAGACTTCCAAATTAGGCAAAATAATGGCAAGCCCTTTGAGCTGGTCCTTCAGGGGATCCATCAGACAAGCCAAAACAGACAACCACAATTCTTTGAGAATAAGGCCCATTCTGCTTACTCCAGGAATGTGGGCTGTTTCTTCAAGGCCATTGCTGAGCTAGGAATTGTGGGATAGGGCCATGGTAAGTTAAATACCACAAAGCTCTTTCACTGAGATTTAGCTGTTTTTGTTTTGTTTTGGTTTTCTCCATTAAGCATTTGCCTGGTTGCTTTAAACTTTTGATTAGTTTCCAGAGTTATGACAAAGTTGATTCTGACAGTTTTTTCCAGTTTATTCACTGCTTTTGTGAAAGGATGGGCTTTTGGGGTTCCCTATTCTGCTGTTTTTGTTGATATCACCCCCAGTATAGGACAGTCCAGTTTTAACCACCTGGAAGTGGGGGGTGTATATATCTGTTTCTAAGCAACTTTTCTCACTTAGGTTTCCAGTGGAGAAGCAAGCCCTGATGCCATAAGGCTGCAGTCCCCAACCCCAGGCCACGGTCCATTATTGGTCCGTGGCCTGTTAGGAAATGGGCTGTGCATCACTGCCTGAGTTCTGCATCCCACCCCCCATGACCCCCCTCCCCAGTCTCTAGTCTGTGGAAAAATAATCTTCCATGAAACCAGTCCCTAGTGCCAAAAAGGTTGGTGACTGCTGCCCTAAGGTATCCATTATATGTAACAAAATGACTACTGTACTTTTAGAGTGGTACTAGTTCTGTGTCATTCTTTGGAGAACTAATAAAGTATTCACTAACCATTTTCTGTGTTCTGTGCTTAATATATGATACCTGGATTGAGAAAGGCTACCAGTAGGTCAAGTGTACTTTGAGAAAGCTTATTTCTCAAGAAGTAGGCAGATGGTGTTTTTGTTTGATTTTTCAGGTTTAGACTTCTTTGGGAGGTGGTGACATGATAACAGCATTTCACAAAGAGGAAACACTTAGATGTAGACAGAGCCATGTTAGGCCATGGTGGTAGCCTACATCTTAGGTGATTGGGACCCATACTGGGTTGGTGGGAATAAAATGAAGATGCGAATTTAGGTGGCATTTGTGCTTGAACCATGGGTTCGGAATTCAGAGAAGAGTAGTTAGTTAACATTTTATAGCTGGGATGACTTGGAAATTTTTATACTTAAAAATATAATGCTCTTAATGCTAAAATGATACTGCAAAGGCTATGGAAGATGCAGGTTGGGTTAGTAAGCAGGTTACCACGGCTGGAGGTTTGGATCTGGAAACCAGTTGAGCCATTCTCCCTATTCCGTCACGGGCTTGTTGACAAATTTTTAGACTGTGATGGCAAAGTATGGTAATAAATAGACAAGGCAGAATCTTCTGCTTCGTAACTCAGCTCATGTCAAAAAGAGGAAGTAGAAAGCATGTGCTTGCACATGCACCCTAATGAGGAAGGCAGAGTGTCAAGGAAGACCTTCTGGGACATGACTGATTTGTCAGAAAGCATGACTACAGGGATGTGGAATGCAATGGCTGACAATTGCTGCTTGTGTTCTTCCTAGGAGCATCCTCACAGAACAGTGAAATTGATCTCATTGAAGAAACCATCTTTTTTTTTTTTTTGAATTTTTTGAAAGATCTGTATTTCACAAAGTGTATAAATCAAATTAAAAGGCAAATAAATGGGAAAATATGACAGAAAGGGATAAATGCTGTATGTGGTCTCCCAAAAATCAATAAAATACAAAGATTTATCAATAAATGGGACAGATAAATGAAAAATGTCACAAAATAATTACAAATGGCTAACACTTTAAAAAAATTCATTCTTCTTAATCACAAAAACAATGTATTAACTATTCCTTTTCTTTAATTCAGGATATTATGGGGGTACAAACATTTTGGTTATATGAAATGCATTTGCCTCACTGAAGCCAGGGCTACAAGCATGTCCTTCCCCCATACAGTGTACCCTGTGAAGAAACCACCTTTAGGCAGACCCTCTTGGCCTTGAGTCTTAACTTCTTGCTCCTCCTTCTTGTTTGACCTTCACATTGGATGTCTTCTCAACACTATGCTCCAAGAAACCACACACTCTTAAGTATTTTACACGCAAGGCACTGTAAGCACTTTCTTAAAACTCTTTTTTCTTTTTCAAGAGCTGGGGTGGAAAGGAGAATGGCTTTGGACTTGCAGAGTGTTGCAGAGACTTGCATATGATGGTAAGTAACTCTTTGGGATATAGGGGTCTTTTGGCAGAGATACGGTATGTTTCTGAGCCTTACTTTACAATGAACATATGGTATATGAAGTTACCAGTTGACATCAGGACCTTTGAGAAACCTGAGATCAGTTGAACCATAGCAGACCTTAGGAAACAATCTAGCATTGCTTGGGCCCTCAATGTGCTGGTGGTAGATGAAAGAATCACAGAGACACAGTGTATGTTCATACCCGCTTCTTGAGTAGGGAGCTGTGTTTGTTGAATTGGTTGGAAAGTGATTTTAAAAATCCCAGAAAGTGCTTGTATTCTCACACTGGAGCTATCAGAATTCTGGGCAGTGTGGCATGATTTAGGAATGGCTACTTGGAGAGCAGTTCTGTTAGGGTTACTGACAACTTACAATGTTCTATGTGCTTTCCATATTTATCTCTCTGCCTTTCACCCATGCTTAAGTTATAAGCTTAGGCCATCCTCCCATCTGCTTTGATATGTTGCTGTGGAACCACAAAGTACAATTGAATTTTTGATAACAATTCTGTGCCTGGAAGCAACTATACTTTACAACAGATACACAGTTTGTCTTGTTAGTTTGTCAGGTTTAGCACAAATGGCTGCAGTGAAATTTAGTGAATTTGTGTTAGCAAGCCTTTTTTTCCTCCAGGAGAATGGCTCTTCTGGTCACAGAAAACCACAAATTAGAGCAAGTTACTTTCCCACCTTAGCTGGTATACTTTCTTCAGTGAGTATTTTATGAAGCTAGCGTGTAATATGGGGAGTGTTGTCTGTTTAATAATCAAACAACATAAATCTTCAAGGATATTCAGAGTTTAGAATTCTAATTATGAGGATATAATTTTTCATCTTATATTTAATTGGCGAATTCTTTTTTTTTTTTTTTTTTCCAGTGTCGTGTCTCACTCTGTTGCCCTGGCTAGAGTGCCGTGGCGTCAGCCTAGTTCACAG
>NW_012152741.1:282447-334739 GCF_000956105.1 Propithecus coquereli
GTAGAGACGGGGTCTCGCTCTTGTTCAGGCTGGTCTCGAACTCCTGACCTTGAGCGATCCACCCGCCTTGGCCTCCCAGACTGCTAGGATTACAGGCGTGAGCCACCGCGTCCGGCCTAATTGGCGAATTCTGAGCCTCCTTAGACATGTCAAGTTTGTTCTTTGCACCTTGGGTGCAGTATAATGTATTGGACTGGGCTTGTATGATGTCTGTTACCTATTTTGGTCCCAGCCTATGTTAAGATGTCACACATTTTTTTCTTTATTGAGATCTGGCATGCCATGAAACATTGAAAAATATGATATGTGCTTTAAAAGAAAGTAATACATATAAATGTTAAAAAACTCAGAGTATTGAGAGGTATACAATAACTTCTCTAACCCCCCTACTAGTGGTGCCTTTCAAGGAGACATTTTAATGGCCATGCCATTGTTGTAATCTTTATTTTTTTTGTCATGGTGCTTTTCTTGGAGTTAAAGAGAATGTATTGTCAGGGTCTGGTTTATAAATAAGATGCAGAAGTTTTTGGAGCTCTGGCTCCATCTTCCTTATTCTGTTTGAACAAGTCTCATCCCGTCTGAGCCCTGCTCTAAGACAAGGAGTTAAAGGCATTGTGGGTACTGAATACACTACTCATTCTGTTGCCACAATGAGTTGGACAAGTGGCTAGGACTTCAAGGGAAGCATTGGGAATTCATGTTATATGCCTTGTCTATAATCAGTTGACACTCACTGATTCTTTGATGTGCTTTATATACAGAAATATCCACCCAGTGCGACTACACTACACTTTGAATTCTATGCAGACCCTGGGGCTGAGGTCAAAATCGAGAAAAGGGTGAGTCTCATTCAGACTTTTTCTGATAGAGTCTACAGTCTACTATAACTGGGGTTGACTTTTCTAGAATTCTTCAATTAAATGAAGGAATGGTTTTGAGCGACATTGCTGCCTTCTCAAGCTAAATATACCTAGCAACTTCTCAGGAATACACATAAATTATTATACACGTCTAGCTCTGATAGGGTTGGGTCTTATTTATGTTGGGAGGTGCCAAAAGGCAGGACTTCCTTTATGGGGCACTGCTATGACTTGTGTATTTTTCCCACAGCTTCAGTTGAGAATCCCAACATACAGTGTAAATAGTCTGAATAGTGATGGCTCAGGTTTCTCATTAAGCCAGTCTGCAGGAAGTCTCTGTATATTATTGTGTTTGGGTTGCTGCTGAAATTATCTTGTCATTCCATATTCTTTGAAGAGATACTAGAATTCAGTTTGGTTTAGAAGTAACCTAGTGAATAAGATGCTTTTTCTTCTACCTATAATATTAAGTAAATAATTTTTCTAAATTAATATTGCCTTGAAAGTAACTCTAATGCATATTCAGAGAGAAGCTATTTTCATGGATTCATTCTTTGCTATAAATACTGAGGCTGTGGAGATGAATTCAGTAGAGGGCTAAAAAGGGACAAAGAAGAATATGAAATGTTCATGGCTAGGTGCATTATAGTTTGGTACTACTGGTTTCAAAGAAGCTTTCTTAAGAATATGCTATATATAAAATGGATGTTTTGGAGGGCTCAGAAGTTACCTTGATTTTAAGAGCATTCAGTTAGGGCTTTGACTTAGGGTGACATCTTGGTTTTCAGGCAGCTCTTACAGCTTTATGGTGGGGGAAGCTAGGGTGTTCAGTATCTCCTAACAGCTCTCTTATCTTTTTAATTTCAGACAACTAGTAACACACTACACTATATTCACATAGAGCAACTTGACAAGGTAAGAGGAATCTTTGACTTTTGGCTGGTTTCTGAACTTTTGGTTCACCTTTTGTTCCTAACTGTATATATTTTTTCCCTAATGTAGATATCAGAAAGCCCTTCTGAAATCATGGAATCTCTTACCAAAATGTACAGCATTCCTAAGGATAAGCAGGTATGATATAGATTTAGAATATCCAAAGGGATGGTTATCATCCAGATAGACTAATGATACGTGCTGGGGTGGGAGACTGCATAGCAGAAAGGATATCAGCTTTGAAGTCAGACCATGGGCAAATAGATTAGTCTCTCTGAGCCTTAATTTCCTTGCCTTTTATGAGGCCAACACTTAATAACTTCGTAGGTCTGCATGAGAATGTGAAGAAAATGCAAGCTGCCTGACTCACTATGAGTATCTAATAGGTGGTGGTAGTTTTCTTAACACTTTGGATGCCAAAGGAGAAAACATTTAGTTGTGTTCTTTTTTTCCTGCTCATTTTGGTGGTGATAAAATATTGAATTTGATTAATAACCATCAGAACTCTTGCCACATGTTCCCTATTATGTTGCCTGTCAGTATATTGACAGTTCTTGGCTTACATTGGGATATTAAGATTCTGTGAGCCTCTGTTTTATCACTCCCATTTTGTCAGCTATAACCTGTGAGTGGATGGAACCAGTTCTGTTTGATACCTTAGCAGTAGCAACAGTAAACCATTTTACCAAGCAGCCCAACAGGTAAGAGTTAGCCCTCAGAAAGAATATTCACCTTTTCCATTGATTTTTTTAAAATATAGGTCTTATCTTTCTACAGATGCTGTTATTTACACATATACGGCTGGCTCATGGCTTTTCTAATCACAGGAAGCGATTACAAGCTGTTCAGGCTAGACTGCATGCAATATCTATATTAGGTAAGAGAACACTGTAATTAACAGGCCCTAATTAGGCAGTTTGGACTTGATTTCCTTTGAATGTTATCCATCTTTGTTGCTGTGAGGCTAGTTGTAGTTACCTAGGTAGCAACTTAAATTGGAAAATTGCCAGCCTTCCCAGTGTTCATTATATTCATTCATCATTCTTGAGCTCCTTGATATTGGACCAGAAAGAGACTATGATGCTTATTGACATGTCACATGGGTTTAGTCTTGGTTTTGTTCTTTTTTTTCCAGTCAGTGTGCATGTAGTCATCTCCCGCTGGCTGGCCCCTACTCTTCTTCTTGCCATTTCATCTTCCTCCTCTCCCATCCTTTCAGGGGTATAATTTTGAAATAAGTCAGAAAATATTTATTAAGTAGTCAATATTGTGCGTTTAACTTCCTTTACTATGGGGTAGTAGAGTGGAAAATACATGATTTTGGAATCAGTCCTGGGCTCTCACCATGATTCTACAGATTATTAGCCACATGTTTATTCTCTCAGTCTCAGTTTCCTCATTTTATATTGAGAAAACACTTTATAGGCTGGTCTGGGAATTAAATGAAAACCTAGAAGGCAGCGTAGCACAGGCTAGGCACATAAAAGGTGTGAAATGGTAACTGCTGCTATTATTACCAGCTTTCATTTTTACTACTTGTTTGTTTGCTCTTTTAAACTGTGAGTTCCTTGCTGTGACATTCCTGCTCTTGAATTTGTACTCATCATACCTAGTATAACTTCTGGCATGTTAGTGGGTGCTCAGGAAATGTTTGTTGAAAATTAAATGAACGTGCTCAAATCCCATTAGTTTACGCTTCGGGGGACTATGGCCAGTAACCCAGTGTCAAATTCATTGAAAGTGGATTACATGCACTCTCAGGTTTTACTACAGCGTCACACAAATTTCTGACTTAGTCTGCGATAGTCCATAGATTCTGTTTTTTACAGTTTATGAAAGTGTTTGCAGCAGAAACAGAAGCATATGAAGAGGCCAACATGGAAGTCTGTACCCCAGGCATAGTGGAGTTATGTCGAGTTATGATATGAAAAATTAAATCTTCATTCTCTTTCCACTTTCATCCCCCAAAATACTTGCTCAAGCCTACCAATACCTTTATTAGGGGAATCTGTCAGTTCATTGGCTTTTTAGAGTTGATCATTATATTTGATGCAGTCCTCTAGAATTCAGTGATTCTGCCCTCCAGTGCTGGTTGGCAAGGGAATGCTTCCCCAGAATCTGTAGGTACTAAAAGGTTTGTCATTGGGCAGTGGCTTGACCACCGCCTTCTTGCCTAAAGTGTTTGTTTCTCCTTTTGCAGTGTATTCCAATGCCTTGCAGGAATCAGCAAACAGTATCTTGTATAACGGGTTGATAGAGGAGTTGGTAGATGTCCTTCAGATAACAGATAAGCAGCTTATGGTAAGTATTTACAGATTGAATCTCCCTTATTCTGAAATGTTTGAGGCCAGAAGTGTTTTGGATTGGATTTCAGATTTCTTTTTTTTTGATTTTGGAATATTTGCATATACACAATGAGATATCTTAGGGAAAGGACCCAATTTAAACATGAAATTGATTTAATGTTTCATATACACCTTATACACATAGCCTGAAGGCAGTTGTATACAATATATATATATTTTTGAGACAGGATCTCACTCTGTCACCCAGGGTAGAGCACAGTGGCATCATCATAGCTCACTGCAACCTCAAACTCCTGGGCTCAAGCCATCCACCTGCCTCAGCTTCCCGAGTAGCTGGGACTGCAGGCGCCTGGCTAATTTTTTTCTTTTTCTTTTTTTTTTTTTTGTAGGGACAAGGTCTCACTTTTGCTCAGGCTGGTCTCAAACACCTGATCTCAAGCAGTCCTCCCACCTCAGCCTCCCAAAGTAGTAGTATTAGGCATGAGCCACTGTGCCCTGCTGAGTTTTATACGATATTTTTAATAATTTTGTATATTTTAACTGCAACCTGTCACATGAGGTCAGGTGTGGAATTTTCCACTTCTGGCATCGTGTCAGTACTCAAAAGTTTCAAATTTTGGAATATTGCAGATTTTCAAAATAAGGATCCTGTATTACTAGTCCCTCTGTATATCCTACTCATACCTATTTGCCTTTTGGTTTTTCCCTGGGAATGAGAAAGAACTCAAAGGCGAAACTTGGCCATTTTACTTTTCTTCCTTTTTGGGTATTAGGATGCAAAATTAATAAATGCTGGATTTTCATTGTTACTCTCAACAGACCTCCATGTCTTCAAGCAATCACCAGTAGAGTGACTTAAATTTTAGACTTTGGGATATTAGTGACTTGAGTTTGATTCAGCCATCTACTTCTTATTTGGCACATACTGTGTTTACCTTCTCATAGGAGATTAAAGCTGCTTCTTTACGAACATTAACATCAATTGTTCACTTGGAGAGAACTCCCAAACTCAGCAGTATTATTGACTGTACTGGAACTGCCTCCTACCATGGATTTTTGCCTGTACTTGTGCGGAACTGTATCCAGGCCATGATTGGTAAGTTTTGATGGTGATTATCCTAGGTAAAGAGAGGACCCCTGCCCTTTGCTTTTCTGTCTTTAACTTCCTGCCAGCTTAACACCAAATTCTGAGCTTGCTCTTTCTCTCCCTCTCCCCACCCCCCTTGTAGATCCTTCCATGGATCCATACCCTCACCAGTTTGCCACTGCTCTCTTCTCTTTTTTATACCACCTGGCCAGCTATGACGCTGGTGGCGAAGCCTTGGTCTCCTGTGGAATGATGGAAGCTTTACTGAAGGTGCTGTACTTTTTTTAAAAAAATACATTTGTGGGGAAATCAACTAAGAGTGGGTATACAGTTGCAAGGTTGGAATGTTTCGCGGTGAGAGCAGATAACATAGGAAAGCTTACACAGAAAAAATTATAATATGATTTTTCCAATTTGGCTTTCTAATTATCTCATTAACAGCTTATAAGAGCAGCTACTTCCATTATTAAGAATTTATGGCCGGGCGCGGTGGCTCACGCCTGTAATCCTAGCACTCTGGGAGGTCAAGGCGGGCGGATTGTTTGAGCTCAGGAGTTCGAAACCAGCCTGAGCAAGAGCGAGGCCCCATCTCTACTAAAAATACAAAGAAATTAATCGGACAACTAAAAATATATAGAAAAAATTAGCCAGGAATGGTGGCGAATGCCTGTAGTCCCAGCTACATGGGAGACTGAGGCAGAAGGATTGCTTGAGCCCAGGAGTTTGAGGTTGCTGTGAGCTAGGCTGACACCACGGCACTCTAGCCCGGGCAAAAGAGTGAGACTCTGTCTCAAAAAAAAAAAAAGAATTTATTATAGTCCAGCATGATTAAGAGGCCCTGGATACTAGTCAGGACATTGCCACATGTTATCATGACCTTAGGCATGACCCTGAGGAAAATGTATGTAAAGGTACTTTGTAAATTGTGCTATAATAGTAATAGCCTTTACTTACGTGCTGGGCACTGGTCACCAGCTTTTTTCCCCCTACGTATTTTATTTAATCCTGCAAAGTAATTGATGTCCTCATTACTTCAGAGGAGGTCGAGTCCCAGACGTCATAGAACTATCATTTGGCAAGCACCAAAAGTCAAACCCAGGTTTTCCCCTTGTACTGTTGTGCTGCCTCCCTGGGGCCCCATTCTGCATATTTAGAAAAGAATACAATTTTTATAACTTTGTGTCTTTTTAGTTCATTTTTTCTTTTGCCTCTTTCTCTCCCTGATAGGTCATAAAGTTTCTTGGCGATGAGCAGGACCAGATAACATTTGTCACCAGAGCCGTCAGAGTGGTTGACCTCATCACCAATCTGGACATGGCAGCTTTTCAATCCCATAGTGGACTTTCGATCTTCATCTATAGACTTGAGGTATTATTATATAAGGAACACTTTGCATATAATCTACACCCAGTGAGAGCTGATCCTAGGAACTGTCCTAATAATCCAAAAGAGCCCTCTTCTCTCTCTTCTGTTTCTGCCTGCAGCATTCTAATCCCTGAAATATATATAGAATTTTATTATTGCTTTTCCCTTGATTGCAGCATGAAGTAGATTTGTGCCGCAAAGAATGTCCATTTGTGATCAAGCCAAAGATCCAGAGACCCAGTACTACGCAAGAAGGAGAAGAAATGGAAACTGATATGGATGGTAAATAATAGTTATACATTCAGTATTTTTGTGCTCGAGATTTTCCTGTCATCTCACCCAAATTTTTTCACTCTTCCTTATAAATTCTAAAGTACACAATTCAGTTGAATATATATATTCAGCAACGAAAACTTTTTTCCACACAAATGATTTGCAAGTTGTTTTTCATAAGAATAATCAGAAAATGAACATACAAGTTGTTTGGAATAGAGATGGAGGGTGAAGCAGATGGTAGAGCTGCAGTCAACCCCTTCAGTCACCCTATGATGTTAATCTGTTTTATTTCATCTCTTAATCCATGTTTTCTTATATATTGATTCATTATCTTATTCCCACTAAAATGTAAGCACCATGAGGTCAGGATACTGTCTTTCTCACAGCAGTGCCTAATACATCCTAGATGTTTAAAATGTGCTTGGTAAAGATACAGAGACTCTAAAACAGGACCTTTAAAATTGTATCTAGCTACTTTGAGACAAGAAAGGAGAGGAGAAAAGGTTGTTGAGTAGGGAACAACTTTTAAGTCATAAAATCAGAAAGAAAGACCGGATATTCTTAATCTTTAGGTGTACTGTGTCTTTTTTTTTTTTTTTTAAGCTTTCCCTACCTCCAATCCCTGCCTATAGCATAGTTCATAATAATGGTATGGAGGGGAGGGGGATATTCCCCAAAATAGCTTTATTAGAATTTAAATTAATTTTGTCTTTATGACCCAGGTTGTTACATGTATCTGTTATGCTTATAATAAAGGTATTAGAATTTATAATGCTTCCATTCTTTACACTAAATATCTGTAGGTTGCTTTTTTTTTCTTTTCTTTTTTTTTTCTGTCTTTATTTCTGAACACAGTTATCTATGCATGTTGCTGTCCCTAGTAGCCCCTTTGCCCAATTTCTGTCTAGTCTATTGTGAGCAAGCTGGCATTTGAGTTCACAGGTGAGATCCCAGAGTGTAGACCCCCACCTACTATGCTTGATTTAGTAAGTTTACAGCTGGAGACCAGGAAATCTACATATTTAACACAACCAATCCAGGTGATTTTGATGTGCACTTAGAGAAATTTATATATTCAGTGAAAAAGCAAGTTACAAAACCAAGAGTTTGTGTGTCCCGTATATTGTATGTTCGTATATGTATAAAAAAGATTGGAAGAAAATATTTCAAAATGTAAACAGTGGTTTATCACTAATGAGGCTTTGATATATTTTATAAACTATAAGAAATGATTATGTATCTTATACTCAATTAATGAAAATTATTTCATTCAAATGTATAAAGTAAAAATGAGTGCTCACCCACCCACCATAGGCACTAATTTCATGTGGTTCTTAGCAGGCTTTTTAATGTGTATTCCAGTACATGTGATATAAGTATATAGTGTTTTAGAACAGGAAGATGAGACCATAAACATATAGTTCATTCAGTGTTTCATAGACGTTCTTCCAGATCAGTAAATCAAGTATTAATGTTTTAATGCTTTTTATATACATTATTAATTACCCTCTTGAAAAGCTCTACTTGCTATCTATAGACAACCAAACAGTATATGAAATGACATGTTTTACCCCTTTTCCCTCTCCCCCAATTTGATGGGTAAGAAATATTGAAGGACTTTTTTGTAGGATTGTTTTTAATTTGCATGTCTTGAATAACTAGTGATGTTAAATACCTTTCTGTTTGTTCGTGGAAATCTTACATTTTCATTTTGGGGTCCAATATCCTAATTCTTCATTTTGATATCATTCATCTAACCTTAATGGAAGAAATTTTCTCAAACAAAATCTTTTCGTGGGAACTTTTTTTCTAATAAATTTCTTTTATCATAACTTGTACTTTAGTTGCAGATGTGACTATGGAAAGCAGTCCAGGCTTATCCATCTCGATGGAGCACCGGCTGGATGTTGAGTTAAGAGCAACAGGTTCCAGTAGCAGCACTAGCATATCCTCTGGCCTTGGCCCTGGCCCTGGCCTTGGTCCTGGTCCTGGTCCTGGTCCTGGTCCTGGTCCCCGTCCTGGTGTGTACACACATAGATACTCAGTTTTTCTTAGTGACTGAATTATTAAACTAATAAAGAAGAGGGCTTTAGGCAGAACTTACTTGGTATGTTGGGAAGTTACTTTCCTGTGACTGTGCATGTTACTTCACCACTCTGGTGTTCTGTGTTCTTATATTAACATACATTTCATAGCATTTTATAGTTTTCCAACAGTTCACACACTGATTATCAAAAAACCATGTTGGAGGACAGACATTAATAATATCCAGAATGGGAACTGAGTGAGATTCAGAGAGCTGAGCCTTTTTACTTTGTAAGTTTTCTTTTTTACTTTAGGCTTTTAATTTTAGCACTGGTCTTGTGCTATCCTTGGTGATTTATTTTTCCAGTTTCAATTAGTTAGGTATTCTTCCCAACATTCAGGGACCTCACTTTGAATGTCTGCTAGTTTTGTTATAGTGTATATGGGTTTCTTAAAATTTTGTTTCATCTGCCTGCTCATTATGGTTTAATGGTGAACCCAGTATGATTCTTTTGTCTTTCTCCCTTTCCAGGAGTCCAGTGTATTCCACAACGAGCAGCACTTCTCAAATCCATGTTAAATTTCCTCAAGAAGGCCATTCAAGACCCTGCTTTCTCAGATGGCATACGGCATGGTATTTGGTTCTAGATACGGTTTTCGAAGGATGTTTGACTCTCTGAGAGATTGGTCCTTTTCATACTTTCCTAACACCTTTTATTAAAGGCAGGCTTAGGAAAAGGCCATGCTATTTTGAATAGCTTTTAGTTGTTCGGTGTTATTTTTCCTAGACCCGAGGGTTGTTTAGCTGTTTTCATAATGATTCCCCCCTTTTCCATCTTTTGACTCTATGCTCACTTCCATCTTACTACCCCTCTCTAACTCTCATGTTCTTTTTTTGACCCACTGTTAGAAAGCCTAATGCATGGACAAAGAATAAATATTAAAATACAAGGAGACAAGTAGGGGCCATTAGATTAGAGTCAATATAGGTTTTGTTTACCACAGCGTGGTATATGTAACATATTGCTTCATTATCTCCATGTCTCCTACTACTCTCAGACTGATCATATTCTCCTTAATGTTCACTTTTCTCTTAGTGATGGATGGTTCTCTGCCTACCTCCCTGAAACACATCATCAGCAATGCAGAATACTATGGCCCATCACTATTCCTCCTAGGTAAGTAGAGTTGATAGTTGGTTATACCTAGCTGGCATAACCTGGCAGAGGTCTCTCTGTGTGTTTTATATCCTTGTAGGATTTTACTGTCCACATTTGTCCACTGTGCAATTATGCATCTTATCGGTGATGAAATAAAGGTCAGATTTCAGTTTTAAATAAATAGACATTTCCTGGATGCCAAATATACCTTCTGTAAGCAGTGCATTGTGAATCATTTGTAATAAGTAGTAGTATCATACATTTGGCTTATTTGTGCTATACTTACGCTTCAAGTGTGATTTTTAAAAACATGGCTTTATTCAGTGGTTAGTCTCTAACCTTTGGGAATCCAGTGGGAATGGTTTTCATTCTCAGAATTGAATGTCAGATCTGCAAACTGTTGTATAGAAAATTGTTTCGTGCTGTAGAAAATGCAGTTTTGGAAACTATGGGTATTTTGTAGTTATTTGAGGAAACGTCTTTGTATTTTGACATTGGCATTGCTTTGAGTATTGCTATTGTTAAAACCTCATTTTTATTAAGAGGCATTTATTGAGTACTGTAACATTTGGGACAATGTGCTAAATATGTTGGCTTCTAGAATTCTTCTAAAACTCTACAGGAATTTAGTGGGAGATGTGGAAATAGGGAAAACCTCCCTGTACTAGTAGCAGGCATTTTTTTTTTATAGTTTAGGGTGTGAAGGGCATAGTTTTGGCTACTACAACATAGATACTTCTTGCCCCCTTGTTGAAGCAATTTAGGGTTTTTGTATATTAATCTTATATCCTGTGACCTTGGAAAATTCACTTACTAGTTCATAATTGTTTTATTGATTTCTTAGGATATTCTACATAGTCTTTACTATGTACATATTTCTTTATGATCTGTAAGCCCCCTTTTTGTCCTGTTGCATTGGCAAAGATTTCACAGTGCTGAATAAAAGTGGTAAGAATGGGCCTCTTTGCTTTTTTCCTGAACTTAGAGGGAAAAGCAATTAATATTTTACAATTAAGTATGAGGTTAGCAGAGGGATTTGTGTTGAAGATTTTTATTCCTTTTTATCAGGTCGAGGACATTTTGTTGAGTTGTAACAACTCCACCATGACATGGTTAGGATCAGATGGCAAAATTCATGACAGTAGTTTTTTGGCATGATGAAAAAAAAGATTTGTTTCACAGGTGGGAAAGTCCCAAGGCCAGGGTCAGGGAGAATGGCTCTCTTTTGGTAGAAAGCTCAGAACACAGAGAAAAGTTAGTACACAGGCATTTTTTAATAAAGGGAAAGTTTAAAAGAGACAGCAAGAAGACACATGTGCTGGTGGGGTGGGAAGAGTAGGTGAGCCCTATCAGGATAATGTAGGCAGTGGGGGACATAGGCAGGAAATGAGCACTAAATTAGACATCAGTGAAGTCCACATTCCCTCCCTATGGTCTTCCTAATTCATCCCTGACATTTGAGTTAGCATAGCAACCTCCCAGATTTCCTGTAAATAAACTTATACTTGAGAGAGACCAAATTTGTAAAGCCAGCCCAAAATAATTAGATTAGCAATTATTATTTTAGCTCCCTAAATGATAGTACAGGGCCTAAACCCAGGCAGAAGGAGATAGCCAGGAGAGGAAATCAAGGGGAACTGAGAATCTCTTGGAATATTTTTGTAAGATAATTGGCTATTTTGATTCTTTTTATTTGTTGAACTATTCTGGGTATCTTTTCTGTATTATTGACCCATGTGTAGGAGGAGGTCCCTTTAAGACACAGACTCCACCTTGAAAATGCCAATCTGTTATCAGCTGTCATAGCAACCAGAGTACTTTGAGGGCTTCTAAGGCCTGAGCTGTTTGTGTGGTCTACCAGGAGTTATGGCATTGTCTGGGTAGCCTGTATGAGTTGAGTCTGTGTTACAGAATTGGAAATATCTAAACTCGTGCTCATTACGAGGAAGATGCTGATGAAGCCCAGTGCTCCCTTTTGTGGCAAGACTTGATGCAACAGTTAGACTTTCTAGTTGGATCTAAGGTGCCCTGGGTAAGAAATGTCCATAGGACTCAGGTCAGGCTGTATAGGGTGTTGGAAGGTGGAGTTTCTAGTGAGCAGACATGCGAGGATAAAATAGTCTCAACGAGGGACATCATTGTATGTGCTATATCATTTGGTAGGAGAGTCCGGGAAGGACATGGAGTCTATAAGGGGCAGTTAAGAAAAAAGTACCCAATGAGGCCATGATGTCCTGCTGTAATGATTGCACACTGAAACCCACCACATAAAGATTCTAACTTCTCTCCTCCTGTCTCCAACCCCTGGCTCTTCTACACTACTTTCAGACCCACCTGTATCCCCTTTAACTTCCCCAACTGCCCTTTCTTCTCTCTAACCTTCTGTCTTATTCCTCACATTACCGTTCAGGTTTGCTTATGTCGTTTCTAGCCTAGCTGATGCCAGTGCTAGGCTAGAAATAGCATTATTGACTGCTTAACCAGAGATAGTGACAGGTGGTCAATATGAATATTGAAGACCTCCAAGGGAGCAAGACTTCATTGTATAGTGGTAGCCTGGGCTAGGATGCATATGAACATTACTAAAGGTTTAGCACTTAGGTGACATTCCCTGCTACTATTATATATATGTTATCAGGTTGAGGAAAGTAGGAAATACAGGTAGTGACTGTGGAATAGTAGAGAGTGAAGTATGGGCTGGCTGTCAAACCAAGAGGAAGTCAGAGCTGCTGGGGCTATGGAGTTATGATGAGAGAGATGGGGACAGGCAGTTAACATCTCCGGGGTGTCAGCACTGAGGCTGGAACTAGCAATTGTGCTAAATCATCATCTGGGATTCATTAGTATGCTGAATCGATAGGAGTCCTTGGCTGGCCCCAAAACCTTAATACAGAATTTTATACTTTTGAGAAATCGTTACAAAAGTGACTGAAGATCATTATCCCTTTGCCTACAAGAGTTACAGAATAATTTCTTATGGGGACCTATGGATTGATTGAGTACCTCAAACAAGTAGAATCACAGCATGGGCAAAAAGTAGCCCAAGAAGTTTGGCATTGAGCTGGAGTAGTAGAATACCAACCCCAGGCTATGAGCCAGGTGAGGTATAGCCAGGCCAACTAGAGCCAGAATACTCCACAGTGATATTTCGAGGCCTGTGACACATAGGCTTTGGCATGCTGTAGGTGCCACTTTATTATGGGAGCCACAGGCATTGCCATCCCAGATCCTGTGGTGGCCTCCCATTGAATATCTCCATAATAAGGTGGATTCAGAACTAGCATCCTATTTAAGAATATTGATCCTGAGAACTAATTTAAGATCTTCCTTTACTCTTTGGAGGAACCATACCATTGTAAGTGTGGGACCAGGCAGGCACTGAGTCCTCCATTTCCTATGAAGAGGGACCTCCGATTAGCAAACCTTTTAGACCATCATATTAGGAAAGGACTTTGGCAGAGACTTTGCATGTAGCATACAAAATAATCTGTGAGGGTGAGGACCCTCAATTTTCAGTGGGTCCCATTCTGTTATCCACTTTCAATCCAGTGCCTCTCCACCAGGATATCCTGAATTGCACCAAGATCAAAAAGGGAGATGTCATCAAGCGAGGGGGATTCTATTTGGATATTATAGACTCGTAGATGGAAAGCGTCCCTTTTTGTGGCTGGAGAGGGGACAAAAGGGAGCACTAGTTAGTTACATTTTGCTAGGATGTCATGCATCGTAAAAGTTGAGAGTTCACAGTAACTAAGGCAGTGGGCAAAAGAAGGACCCACTTAGGAGAACACTATCCCTTTTGTAAATTTAACAGAGCATCAAATAGGCATTATGTCTCTATTATGCCTGCTATCTGTGAACAATGAGACAAATGGACGCTCCAAAGGTGATGCCTTAAGGCCTATTCCCAGACTAAATGAGCAGTATAAAATGTGTGTACCCTGATCAGAGTCAGTGTTATCAGGAAGCCCAAAGGGAACTGACATTTGCAGAGTCCTACAATAATGGTATCAGCAGTAGCATGGCAGGAAGTATAAGCCAAGAATAGGTCTGTATAACAATCAGTCATTGCAGTTTGTGCCAGCAGATTAGGGCAATGGCCTAATAAAATTGATTTGCCAGTGAGAGAAGGGGTGTTCACCTCTGGGTATGGATTCCAATTGGTGATGATGCCAATGGCAGGGCAAGGTGCAAAGATCATAATTGGGAGGCTAGGGTTTGGGTGGGGCTAGTGGCATGGGGATGCCATGGCATTTGGGCCCAGGGATTGTGATGACCAGAGGTCTCATTCCATTGAGCCTAGGGCAGGGGTAATATCTGAGCTTATTTGAAAAGTGTAAACAGTTGGTCAGCTGTCGCATTAAAATGTGCTTCCTCTGTGGCAGCCTTGGTATGAGCTGAGACGTGGGAGACTCTAATTGTAATATGTAAATGTAATGTGTAAATGAAGTCTAAGCAACGGTATAATCCCAATGTGGAAGACCTCATAGAGGATAATCCTCCATATAATTATTTTCTGCTCACTGACCAGAAAAGAACAGTGAGGGTCATTAGCTACCACCCACGAATCTGTAAAAATATGAACAATGGACATACCTTTATTGAGGTATCCTCCAGTACCAAAGTGAATGCAGCCAGCTCTCTGGGTGGGCTGACCCTTAATTCCCATCCTTTATCAGAAATGATCTGGTTGTGGGGTGAAAAGCAGGCATGTGTTAAACAGACTCCATTTTTATAGGATTTCCTCCTCAGTAAAGGTGTGTTCCTCTGCTTTTGTGTCCTGCCATGGTACTGTAAACGCTCTTGAAACCAAGGTTACCCTCAAGACAAAAGCCTAAGTCTCTGAATTCTCATTTTCACTTAGTTTGGGCCTTTGGCTATAATTTGCTTTGTTCTTCATATTTTAAAAGATTTTTCAAGTGTTTAGCATTTAATTTGTTTTCAACAGAATGATTTATTAAGGTATTTTTGTGCATTTTTATGTAAAAGGAGAAATTTTCAACATTGTCATATTTCTTATAGTCCCTAGTGGGTTATTTCTCTTATTGCTAAAGTCTTGTGTTTAATGTTAATGGTTTTTTGTTTGCTTATTTTTCATCCAGCCCAAAATGTCATGCTTTTGTTTTTTAAAAAATTTTCTGAATCTTGTGTTGTTTTCTCATTCCTTTTTTTGTAATGGTTATCCTTACATGCTTTTTTGACTTTTAAACTTTAAATTTCTTACTCTGTCTTCTGCCAAACTGGACAAAGTAACACCTTCAGACTATCTTTTCTCTTTTCTCAACATTTTCTTTCTTTTCCTTTTTCTTTTCTTTTTTAGTAACCTCTGACTTTACCTCTCTTGGATTCATTTTCAATTTTATTTAAATATATCCTTGGGTACTTTTTAAGGTGTTATGCTTTTCTTTCAGAATTTGACAGATGTTTCTCCACTGTATTCTAATGCTCCATACTGTAGATAACCATGTCATCAGACTAGTTCCTGTTTTTATCTGAATGTATTTTCCTGCTTCTGGAAATTTTTTCTATTTCCGATTCCTTCTAACTTACATGTTCTCTCCTGGAAACTCTATTATATAAGTAATAGGCCTACCATAGTTATTACCTTTCTGTCCCTTAACTCAGTTGCTTGGTTCCACCCAGAGCTGATTGCTTTGTTCGTGTGTATGCCCTTTATTTTTAATTCTCATTCTTGGTCATCTATTAATATTTTTTGAAGAGGGTATAAACTGTCCCAGTGCATAGTGGCATTGTGACAACATAGCACTACAGTTAGACCTCTTAATAAAATAATAGATTTAATGTCTTAACCTCTAATAGAATACTCAATTTTAATAACTCTGTAGAATTGCATTTGTACAGATGTAAGTCAGTGCATGAGTATGTTGTCATATACCAGTAGGAACCCAATAAAGGACTTAAATTTTTCAAAAGTTTATAATTTATCTGGAATCCCAAAGCCCAATGACAACTGTTGGTCCCCGGTAATTGTTATATATCTGCCATTCAACTGTCATTTGGAATAAATGAGAAAGGCTTCATTTTGAACTGAAAATCCTCTGGCTTCTTTTAGATCTTAGGCATCACTGTAAATCAGTTTGTTTTATATATGGTTTATGGATATTGTGTGTGTGTGTGTGCACCCTTTTTGTCAGGTTTTTAAATCAAAGTCATTTTAGCCTTATAAAATGACTTGGGAAACCTTAATTGTTCCTAGAAGGATTAATAACTCTCACATATAAAATTCTTGGCTTGGTGCCTCTCTGTTACTTGGGTTGTTTTACTTTAAAAATTCTTCCAGTTATTGATCTAGTCTGCTTTGCTATCACTTCTTGAGAATTGATTTTTTTTATGACATTTTCTTACAAAAGTATATGTTTCACTTGTTAGCGTATACTTTCTAGAATAATGTTATTCTGTATCCAATTAAATCTTCTTTCTCACTGCTAATGTGTATTATTGCCCTTTTCTTCATTAGGTTTCCCATAGGCTTATATGCTTTTTCACTGCCTTCAGAAAGCTAATTACTCATTAAAATTGTTCATGCTTTTTGCTTTCAGTTTCATTAAATTCTACTTTTTTCTGTTAATTATTCCTAGCTTGTTTGGTTGCGTTTTAATTAATGCTGTACTATTTCCTCTTGAATAGGGTTTTTGGCATTATCCAAAAACTTCGGTAGTAGTACTGCACATTTCTAAATGTTACAGTGTCAAAAACTGGTCAGATTAATACCCAAGGATTCTTATACCACTAATGGTAGTTTAAAATTGCTGAATAACCTTTTTAAGAAGACAATTTGTCCATTTTCATCAGTTAAGTTGGCATTCACTTTAACCCAGCAAACCCACATCTTAGGAGACTAGTTATATACGTGGTGGTACATATATTTAGCGGAAAAGTGTGTAGCCATTCAAAATGAATGGGAATAGTTGGGAGATTATATGGTATGACAGCTGGGAGAAAAAAGCAAAATATGTTACAGTATAACCTCATTTATGCAAAAATACACCCATAAAAATCTTGAAGTGTAGTCACTAAATTCTTAATAGTGATTAATCTCTGATGAAGCAGTATTAGGATCTTTCATAGTAAGCACAAGGGTTTGTTATATGTCATTGAGTATGTATTTTTTAAAGCCTTTGATGTCTCCTGAGGAATCTCTCAGTTTCCTGTATTTTCTCATCTTTTTTTAGCTACTGAAGTGGTGACTGTGTTTGTATTTCAAGAACCATCACTGCTGTCTTCACTCCAGGACAATGGATTGACAGATGTCATGCTGCATGCTCTGCTTATCAAAGATGTGAGTCCCTTCTGCTGCTCTGTAGAGCATGCTCTTTGCATGGCCCTCCCCCCAACACACATACGACACGTACTTGAAAAGCAGTCTTGTGACATGAAAATCCCATCTCTTGTCTTGTGTATGTAGTATTGAATCTAATTGGCACCTGGTCGTCAAAATTCCTTCTATCTCTCAGCATGATACCCCTGGCTTGGTTTTCCTAGCATCATCTTTTAGTTGTTTTCAAGCTCACTTTGTCTTCTCTATAGGTTCCTGCTACCCGTGAAGTCCTCGGCTCCCTCCCAAATGTATTCAGTGCACTCTGCTTGAATGCCCGAGGTCTTCAGTCTTTTGTACAATGTCAGCCTTTTGAACGTCTCTTCAAAGTTCTTCTGTCTCCAGATTACCTCCCAGCCATGCGAAGGAGGAGGAGTTCTGATCCCCTTGGTAAGTCACTGGGGTTTCTTTTATAATAGCAAATTGGTTTAGTTGGCAAGAAAACCTTTCCTTGACCTCACATCGTTTCTTTGGTTAGGTGTGCAAAGCTTAAAGGGAATTATCACCGTACATTCTATTGCAGGTAGAAAGGAATACTTCATCCTTAGCTTCTCTACTGATGATATTTCCATGCTTCTCAACAGTTGACTGTTGTACTGTCATGGTACTGGTTAAAAAAAACAGGTATTAGGGAGCAGTGGTAGATTTCCAGATCCACCATCTAGTCAGCAGCAATGAGAAATACGGAGTCCTGAGGTGTTGGTCCTGGTAATCTGATGTTCTAATATTTGAGTCTGTAAGATAGTCACAAATGAAGAGATTCCTTCTCAGAGAACTTGAGACCAGATCATTAAGGAATTACTAGCAAGAAGGTAGGGCTCCGCAAAGATTCCAGTTTTCAAAAGTGTGCTTTGTAGCCACCACTGCAGCATTCTAGCCACTGTCATTTTTCACTGGGGCAGCCAAGAGGGTTAATGGTTTATGCTTATCTTTCTTCTCTCTATGCAATACTAGTTCGGAACTCGACAGTAAAGAGTGCCAGGGTAGGGTACAGCACACGTAGTTACTTTTAAATGTGTTCACTAGACTGATTCCTTCTTCCTCCCTAGTGATTTCGGGGATGGCGACTGGTATGAATTCATTAGAGAAATTATGGCATTAGAACATCACGACCACCAGCTAAATTTCTTTTTTCCACCTTATGTTGGCACAGAAAAGAACACAAGCTCTATTTTCTTCAGTCTAACAGTTGATTTTTTGCTTTAAGGGGATACTGCATCCAACCTGGGGAGTGCTGTCGATGAGCTCATGAGACATCAGCCCACCCTCAAAACAGATGCAACAACTGCTATCATTAAGGTAGAAAGTGATAATAAGGCTGTGACCATGGGCATGAGATAGCAGTGAAGGGGAAGTTTTTAGAAAAGGTTTGGCCTACTGGAGTTCATTTGGATTCTCAGACTATTCCTTATAAGAACATTATGTCTGCTTCATTTTCTCCATGTCCTTGGGTTGGTCCTTTGAAAAAAAATTTAAAAAGTCATTTTAGTTCATCATAGAAATCTCTATGAATTTCAGCTTTTCCAGATTGAGAATTGTTTTCCTTATAAAAACAATTTCTCTATTTAATGTAAACCTCTACACATTGCTTTCTTATATGTGTTATTGACAAGCAGACGAGGCTTAGCTTCTGTTTGTAAAAGCATATTACCCCTTCTAGTCTTTGTTTCTTGATCCCCACCACTACTACCACCACATTTATTAGCCCTACCAGTTGCCTTTTAGGATTATTGAAACTGGTATCCGAGTTCCTGGTGTTTGGTGAATTAGGACAGGGAGTCAGATCATTCAGTCACTTAAACAGCCATGCTGACCCTGAACAAATTATTTAACTTTGCAGAACGTCTTTTCTTTTGTATATAAAATAGAGTTGATGACTCAGGAATAATATATACAACATATAAAGTGTTTTGGCACATATATGGCACATAGAAAATGCTTCCAAAATGTTAGTCATCCCCCCATTCCTTATTTATTAGTAAGTAATCTTATTTCCTGTGCCTTTCAGTTACTTGAAGAAATCTGTAATCTTGGAAGAGACCCTAAATACATCTGTCAGAAGCCATCAATCCAGAAAGCAGATGGCACTGCCACTGCTCCTCCCCCAAGATCTAACCATGCAGCAGAAGAAGCCTCTAGTGAGGATGAGGAGGAAGAGGAAGTACAGGCCATGCAGAGCTTTAATTCTACCCAGCAGAGCTTTAATTCTACCCAGCAGAGTGAAACCGAGCCTAATCAGCAGTAAGTGTTTATGAGACAGGTTCTCTAGCCTTGTGATCTTGGGCATGTTACTACCTCTCTAAGTCTTAGTGTCACTTTCATCTCTGACAAGTGAGAGAGTTGTATTAGATCATTTTAAGGTTCTTTCTGACCCTAAAAGTATATAGCTTTTCTTTACTTTGACCCTTATGTGTCATTTGTGCTTTGGTATTTAATTGTATAGGTTGCCTTAAGAAGCTATCTTTCTTAAAAGATATTAATGAAATTGAATCATAATTCATTCTATCAAGTTAATGAGCCTTATTTTCCCCTTGTTGATTTGATATTCCACATCATTGCTTGACTGTTTCAAACACATATGAAACACATTACACTTTTGAAGCCTATTTCCTAAGAAGTCCTTAAGAGGTACGGAGATTCATTGCTGCTGGTTTTTTGTTTTCATTCATTTGGCTACTATCTATTCATTTCAGATAAATTAGAAAGAAGGTTTTGGAATGTACTATATGATTGTAACCTGGCATCATAGATTTTCCTTCTCATTTACATTTATTTAAGGTTTGTTCTACATAAGAATTGACTACCTGGATTGGGAGTGAGCAGATTGCTTAAAGGCCGCTGACTGGTAGTGGACAGTTCGTGAGGCTCTTTGAGCTTATGATATTCACACACGGGATGAACTGTAACTCTAGCTGTAACTTAAACTGACTTTCATGCTGGAAGTGGGAGTGAGCCTTCTGGACAGTCATACATTCAGTCACTTCATAAGTGTTCTTCTGGTGTGTAAATAAGTAGTTCTGAGAAAAGCATGGGCATTTTAGGATATGAATGGATTTGAGCTGGTCCCGAAGGATGGCTTAGGACTTAAGAGAATATTAGGGTGGAGTAGACAACAGGGGCAAAGGCCTAGAATCCAAAACTGGTATGTCCTCTTGGAACTCTAGATAGTAATGAGCCTATCTATGGGTATCAGAAGAGAGGCATTATCTACTAAGTGCATTGCTTTGTTAAGCAGATATCTTACTCTGTCTGAGAAGGCAAACCTACCTTCATTCTACCAACATCTTCTGTTTCCTTTAAAATATTCTCTTTCTGGAAGAGGTGGACACCCTGGAAAATAGCAAGACTTTTTTTGCAAAGGAGTCAGAATCTTGGTGCTTCCTTTGCCACATCCTTGATTGTCAGTGACTCTGCTTGGGTGGGGTTCCTTATCCTGGCTACAGATAAGGAAAATATTTTTAAAACATCAGTGTTGGTGGTGACGGTAATTTTAAGTCAAGCTGTGTATATTCATCTGCATATAGCTTCTCTACCTGAGCACCTTACAGATACCTTAGATCTAACATGCGCAGATATCAAGCTGTCACAGTAAAAACATTTTGTCCACTGCCCTCATTTCTTCACTCTCCATGCCTTTCTTGGGATATCATGTATCACTGTGTTCTATCTGCAGTTATCCCCATTCCCACATCATTTTATCTTCTATTCTGCAAGGCCAGCTCAAATGTCTCATTCTTAAAGGAGCTTTTCCATTTACTTCCTATTGAGAAGTCAATCTTGTGTTCTCCAGTTTTGTTAAAATTACTCATATATGCTTATGGTTTCCCTCACTAATCCATAAGCTCCTTAAGAACAGGGACATTCGCTCATTCAGTAATGTATCCCAACACTTTGTATATAGTAGGTAATCAGTGTTTATTTAATGGAATGCATAAAGAACATTAGGTTAAGGATTCCCTAAGTCTTAAATGCCAGAGAGCTGGGCCTAATGAAATATGAATTGAGAATGAAGAGAAAGTAGAAATATAGAACAACAGCATTAATACTCTACCTTTAATGATATTCAGATGTAACGAGCCATGGGTGGCTCACACCTGTAATCCCAGCACTTTGGGAGGCCAAGGTGGGAGGCTCACTTAAGGCCAGGAGTTCAAGACCTGATATAGCTTCTAAGATGCAAAGGACTTTACATGGGTATTCATCACGACCTTGTTCACGTAACACATCCAAGAGTCTCACAAATGTTGACACATATATATACTTTTTCACTTCAGCATTCTTCAGAAGCCCAGATTGGGTCACTAAGTGGGCTGGAAGAAAAAGCAGGAGAGTGTCTCAACTTAGGTTCATTTTGAAAGCCACAATATGTTAAAAGGGAAGTTTCTTTTATCTCCTTATCCCAGGCAGTTGTTATGGGAGAGTTGTTGTATACTTTCCGCCAGTATGGGGAAGAGGCTTGGAAAGATTTGGAATGTGTGTCACCCTTTGCCCCAAAAGTCTTGTGCATCCCCTCCCCCAAACCCAAAATTCTTCACTAGGACTCCCAAACAAATTTGTTTCCCATACCGTCATCTGTTTTCCAAAGCCTTACATACATACACAGAGAAGATTAATTTTTTTTATCAATATATATTGAGATAAGAGTCCCATATAGTAAACTGCAGAGTTTGAGTTTCCAATTACTTCACCCCAAAATGAAGTAGCTACTGATCTTACTTCTATCAACATAGAATGATTGTGCTTATTCAAGAACATATATAAATAGAATGATCATATAAATGGAGTCTTATGTATATATCATATTGGATGTATGTACTTTCATGTATCTGGCTTCTTTGCTCATTGTGTTTTGGAGATTCATCCATGTTGCATCTTATCAGTAGCTTGTTACTTTTCATTGCTGTGTACTATTACATGAATATTGTACAGCGTTTATCCATTCTCCTGTTGATTCCAGGCTCAGACAGTGCTCTTTTCCCTTGGTTTTTCTAAAACCAGCAGCTAGTATTTGAAAATGGTGTTTGTATAGGATCTTGAGATACATGGTTTTATGCTGGAGATTGGAATAAGGAAATTTATGCACTGTAGTTTACTCCAAGTACATCAGGTGTACCGTTCTATTAATACATTCAGAAGCATTCATCACAAGTACTTCTAAATACTTTTGTCTTCTTTCTTCTGCCTTCTAAATTGTTTGAACCCATAAAATCTGATATTGTTGGGGATGAATATATTTGCCAGTGAGTAACCAGGATTTGTAGTTGGCATCATGGTTCGTTTTGTGGTTGATTCCATTTAGTGCCCCTAGCTTACCACCCACCTCTGCCCAACTTAAAAGAAATGGGTAATATAAGTCCATGTGGCCTTTAGAACTTGAATAGCAATTTTCTGGGTTTTAAAGGCAATGAGTGCAAAGAATCAGTTGTCCCTGAAATGTGGCCCACCAAGAAGGCTCCTTTGCCAAAGTTGTTGTCTCCTCAAGAACTGGAAGAAACACCTGACTTACCTGCCCCACCCCACCCCCACCAAAAATAACCCTGGGATACACTGTACTATGATGCAAAATTAGACTCCTCCTTTATGTCTTATTAGGAGCTCCCCCACCATAAACACACAGGTAAAATTAACCAGAGTAAAATTAAGTTTGGTAATGTGTATGTGTTTTGGGGAAGGGAGAAAGACAGGGAGTTTTTAATTGGACAGTTATGGTAAATTACTTCATTCATCGTGGGAGTGTAGTCTTTTATTGTTTCAAAGATGCCCTGGGCCAGAGTTTCAAATAAGATTAAGATTAGAATGCCTTTTCTTGAAACCAGTTGGTGGGTGGAGTTCTGTTGGAAAGAGTTGATCATTTTTAGTATTCCTACATATGGCTTCTTGGGCCTGGAAGCCAAAGAGAAGGATAGGGAGAAAATTGGTTACTGAACAAATTTGTTCCTGGAGTTATATTAAGAACCAGTGTTAGTTTTCTTTCCTGTTACTCTCCCCAATTTCCATCTAGCAAATGAAGGAAGTGTCTAGGTCCCATTTTATTATATTACATAGGCTTTTTACCATTTCTGCAAAGGAACAGGTGTCTCACTGGGCTGGAGCTACACCTGTGCTCCTTAGCTGTAGAGATGTATCTCTAGGTTCTTTCCAAGGAGGTGAGGCCAAGCTGGGATGCATAATTGGTATAAGTAACAGGGAATGCTACAGTGGTTCTGAGGAAGAACTTTATAGTCAAGGAAAGGTTTGTGGTCTTCTCATGGAATCATTTTAATCTTGGCTTATAGGTCTACTCCCTTTGTAGAAAGTTATTACCCACTTTTTCATTAAGGATGTTCACAACATCCTATCCAAACCCTACCTCTGTATATTTTTTATCACTGAAGCCATTCATGATGCCTCTCTACTCTGTCTGTTCTAGGTTTTACTGCCAAACATTCTTGTGCCTGGCAAATCTTTATGCACATTTGTCTTGCTCGGAGATGAGAACTGTTAGCTTCTTGCCAACTTTCTTGCCTTCTCTTCCCCTACCTCTCACTTCTGTCTCTGCCCCTTCCCTTCCATTCCCCCTTCCCAAATCTGTTTCAAGGGCCTTGTGTCCAAACTGTTCCATTTTCTACTTAAGATTTATTCTTTCCTGGGATTTATCTTAGAGATATATTTTGTTTTGTTTCAATATACTGTGGGGTTTTTTCCCCCTCTGTGCTTTGTTGCAAAAGCCATGATGTAGCCATTGAGCACTGAGCCACATTTTCTGCGGCTATGGCATTTTGCAGCCTTCTCATCTGCAGTGCACCATTGAAGCAATTGAAAAGGCAGAAGACCTGATCAGTTTTTGGATAGTTTGGGAACTGTCATGCTGCAAGTAGATTGTTAGGAGAGGAGGCCTTGAGTGTTGGCTTTATCTAAGTATGGATTTTTGAACAAAATTAAATTCCATTTCCTACTTTCTGTAACTTTAAACCTGATGCAAGAACATGGTAATATGTTAATGTGTTTGTCTAGCCCCTTTCTTTACACAAATGTTTCAGTAATCTTTTAATTGAACTTATTTTTAATATATTCATATGGATGAATTCCTCCAACAGCAGTTTGTCTAAGATAGGATAATTTCTTTTGTGATAGATACAAATGCTGAATTTTTAAAGGCTTGGGTTTCCCCTTTATACTCTAAACCCTGCTCTCTTTTCCCCCCACTGTGGTGTGTGCATCTAAAGACTCATATACTAAAGACTATGAGCCTAAGTTAGAAAAAGGCCTCGAATTTCATACTGTGTCCCTTTTCTCACTTTGTTCTCTTGCACTGGTATTGTGAATTTCTGTGTAACTCACTCTTTTCTCCCTTAACAGGGTTGTTGGTACAGAGGAACGTATTCCTATTCCCCTCATGGATTACATCCTTAATGTGGTAAGATTCATCGTAGGGCAAACTGAGTAAAGGTGTGTGCTTTTCTGGAAAATATGTGGGGTTATCAAAGAGTCCAGTAATTTCCATATGTATTTTCGCTGTAACCCTTAAAGTGTGAAGGGGAAAGATGTGCAAACCTTTTGTTTTTGTTCTGTTAGACTGGTTTGCCAAAGAATAGCTAGCATGCCCCCCCTCCTTTTTAGTCCCAGTTTTCTGTTCATTTATTACCATTCCCCATCAGAATCCAAACAGAGTGGGCTTTGTTATACCCGTCTAGTACAATTTGAGCACTCTAAATCTGAAATGCTCCAAAATTCGAACCTTTTTGAGTGCTGACATGACACTCGATGGAAATGCTCAGCAGAGTATTTCAGATTTTCAGATTTGGGATGTTTAACCTATACTGTAAATGCAAATATTCTAAAACCTGAAAAAATCCAAAACACTTCTGGTCCCCAAAACATTTTGGATAAGGGATATTCAACTTGTGTTATGTTTTCCGAGTGTGTCCAAACATGCATTTTTTTCCCATTACTTTCCCTTTTTCCTCATTAACTTCTCTGTCTCCCTCCCTCTCTCTCTTTCTCCCCCTCTTTTTTTTTTTAATCAGTGTGACCTTTTCTTCTTTTAATTCCTGAGTATCTCACAGGAAAAAGTAAATAATTTAAATTTTCCCAGAACTGTTTACCAATAAGGGAAAGCCCTCTAAACGTTTGTTCTAGTCTATTAAGCACTCCCAAGACTTCCAGAGATGGTTTCTCTTGTACCTATGTATATGTTGCCCATATTTTACTTACTCTTTAAAAAATGCTTTTGGGGGGGAACAAGCAAACTTATCTGGAGTTCCAGGTTTCATTTGAATTCATAAGCACATTTGCAGAAAATTATCCATGATATTTGCCTTCAGGGGAGAGGTGGCATATTATCTTTCAAGGAACACTAAGTTAGCAAATTAAAAGATTAGACCTGATTCTTCCACTAATTCATAGTGTTGCCCCTAAGCAGGTCACTTAACTTCTCTGTTATCTCAAATTATCTAATTCTTCTTGTAGTTGAAAAGGTAGATTGGGAAGAAGTTGTAATAATTATCCTTTATTTCCTGGATGTTCTAGGGTTCATATCATACATCTAGCCCTGTGTACCTGAGGTTTTAGTATTGTACAAAATACTGATAGCACGACTATAAGGCTACCCCTGTCCTTACTCCAAGCTGGCCTTTTAGTTCCAAGTGTCAGGCTCTAACTTTTAAAAAATTTTTATTACCTAGATGAAATTTGTGGAATCTATTCTGAGCAACAATACAACAGATGACCACTGCCAGGAATTTGTGAATCAGAAAGGACTCTTGCCTTTGGTTACCATTTTGGGTCTTCCCAATCTGCCCATTGACTTTCCCACATCTGCTGCCTGTCAGGCTGTTGCAGGTGTCTGCAAATCCATATTGGTAAGAAGCATCTGGCCAAATATTTTCATTTCTTTTTAGAAATCAATCTTGTGATACTTCTGTATATATGTTTTTACTGTGGTCTCCCTTCAACTGAAAAATAATAAATTTGTGTTCTACAAGTGAATTTTTTGACTAATATATAGTGTGCCATGTTATTTCTCATTGAAAAGTCAAAGTATTTTTTCTTTGTTCCAGAGTTTGGTGTGTAGTTCTAACATGTTTGAATTTATGGGAGAGGAAAGTGTGTCTCTAAGGAAGCTTTGTAGCTGGGTTTTATTAATGCGTTATCCTTCTTTGTTACGGATGATTTTTATCACATTCTGGTATGTTTAGCCTTGTACATTTTCCCTTTTTCAAGTTTGGTAGTCATGTATATATATATTTTTTTTACTTTCTTTATTTGATAGTCATGTATTTTTTTTGTTGTTGTTGTTTTTGTTTCGAGACAGAGTCTCACTCTCTTGCCTAGGCTAGAGTGCCGTGGCGTCGGCCTGGCTCACAGTAACCTCAAACTCCTGGGCTCAAGTGATCCTCCTGCCTCAGCCTCCCGAGTAGCTAGGACTACAGGCACGTGCCACTGTGCCCGGCTAATTTTTTCCATTTTTAGTTGTTTGGCTAATTTCTTTCTATTTATAGTAGAGACGGGGTCTTGCTCTTGCTCAGGCTGGTCTCGAACTCCTGAGCTCAAGCAATCCTCCCGCCTCAGCCTCCCAGAGTGCTAGGATTACAGGCTTGAGCCACCGTGCCCAGCCAATAGTCATGTATTTTAAGCATAATTGACTTATAGTTCATTGCCCAAATTTTGCCAGAAATGAAGCTCCTTTATTTGTTTTATTTTTCATAGTGATAAACTACACAGAACATGAAATTTACCATCGTAACCATTTTGAAATGTACAGTTCAGTAGTGTTAAGTGTATTCACATTGTTGTGTCACCAATCTCGAGAACTCTTTCCATCTTGCAAAACTGAAACTCTACTCATTAAACAAATAAATACTCTTTCTTCATCCTCCCCTTCCCCACAGCCCTTGGCAACTACCATTCTACTTTTTGTCTCTAAATTTGACTACGCTAGGTACCTCATATAGGTGGAATCATATCAGTATTTGTCTTTTTGGGACTGGCTTATTTTACTTAGCATAATGTCCTCAAGGATCATCCATTTTATGGCATATGTCAGAATTTCCTTCATTTTTAAGGCTGAATAATATTTCCTTGTGTGTATATACCACATTTTGTTTATTCATTCATCTGTCAGTGTACACACTTGGGTTGCTTCTACCTTTTGGCTATTGCGAATAATGCTGCTATATGAATATTAGTTTCAAATATCTATTCAAGACCCTACTTTCAATTCTTTTGGATGTATCCCCAGAAATGGAATAATTAGATTATATGCTAATTCTGTTTAAGTTTTTTGAGGAACCACCATACTGTTTCCCACAGCAGCTCTACCATTTTACATTCCCACCCACAATGCTCAAGGATTGTAATTCTCTACATACATTCTCACCAACACTATTTTTGATAATATAGCCATCCTGTTGGGTTATGAAGTGGTATCTCATTTTGGTTTTGACTTGCATTTCCCTAGTGATTAGTGGTGTGATTATCTTTTCATGTCCTTGTTGGCCATATATTAAATATATATCTTTGGAGAAATGTCTGTTGAAGTCCTTTGCTCTTTTTTAATCAGACTGTTCTGTTGTTGAGTTGTAGGCCTTCTTTCTGAATTCTGGATATTAATTCCTTAACAGATACGTGATTTGCAGATACTTTCCCCATTCCGTGAGTTGCCTTTTCACATTGATGTTATTCTTTGACACACAACAGTTTTTAATTTTGATGAATTCGAGTTTATCTTTTTTGGCTTCTGGTACCCGTGCTTTTGGTATCATATCCAAGAAGTCATTGCCAAATCCAGTGTCATGCAGCTTTCCCCCTATGGTTTCTTCTAGGGGTTTTGTAGTTCAGCTCTTACGTTTAGGTCTTTGATCCATTTTGAATTAGTTTTCTATATCGTGTAAGGTAAGGTCCATATAGACCCTTATTTCTGGGTGCTTTATTCCATTGGTCTTTTATGTCTGTCTTTATTCTAGTATCACAGTTTCGATCACTGTAACTTTGTAATAAGGTTAGAAATCAAGAAGTGTGAGGTGTCCAAGTTTTTTTTATGAGATTATTTTGGCTTACTTGGGGTCACTTGAGATTTCACATGAATTTTAGGAGGGATTTTCCTATTTCAGGGTTGGGGGGGGTGCCATTAAGATTTCGATGGTGATTACATAAAATCTATGAAACTCCTTTATTAGCTGGGTTGTGCAGTGATAAGTAATTTCTGCTAAAAATCAGTAATCCAGTCACTTACAGACTTGGAAAGATCCATAATTGTGACATAACTTCATTTTATGTTTTATTTTGATTTACTCTTTGCAAATATTGAATTGAGTACTCTTCATAAGAGAGAAAGGGGAAAGGACTGATCATCTTTATCCTACATCTACTATGCAAGGATAGATAGATTTATTTAAAGCCATAGGAGAGCACATACATAATTTCTCCTATTTTTGCATGGCAAGTGATGGTATTTTACTGTTAGATTTTTCCCCAGACTGGAAATCACAAGGGTCACATAATTTTGGGGTTGTCTAATAAAGCAAAGAAAGTGCCTACCTGATGCCTATCCCCAGAAACATCTCTCTTCTTTTAGGTAAAAAAGAACATTATAGTAGTGATTCATTTCCATGCTTTGGAACCTTGCCTAACATTGCTCCCTGATGAGCAAAATTTGGAATTAATATTACAGTATATTGTCTTTGCTATAACAGTATTCCAGTTTGGCCATCATAAGTATGGTTGAATCACTAAGTTTGAAAGTAGTGTGTTGCTCTAGAAAGATGTTTGAGGTATGAGGTATACCTGGGTTCGTATTTCAGCTCCACCATTTACCAGGTGAGAGACCATGGGCATATCTGAAATTTGGGAGACTTCATTTAATAGTCACTTCCATTGTGACTATTAAGGACATGATGCATATGGAGTTGATTACATATTAATACTTTAATTATTCTTCTTGTTTCAGACACTATCACATGAACCTAAAGTCCTTCAGGAGGGTCTCCTTCAGTTGGACTCCATCCTCTCCTCCTTGGAGCCTTTACACCGCCCCATTGAATCCCCTGGGGGCTCGGTGTTATTGCGAGAACTGGCTTGTGCTGGCAATGTTGCCGATGCTACTCTTTCAGCTCAGGCCACACCTCTACTTCATGCACTCACTGCTGCCCATGCCTACATCATGATGTTTGTTCATACTTGCAGAGTTGGACAGGTAAAAATAATGTGAACACGTTGGTTTAAAGCCAGTGAAATACCTAGGGCATACACTTGGCAGGTTGCCATGCTTAGAAGCAGGTCTCCTGGGGTAGCAGCTGAAATAACAGATTTAGGATGAGATTTTTTGACAGTGTTTACCTTTTTGGTGGGTGATTTAGGTTTATGCTTCTAAGTTGCTATGTGCTTTCACTCTCCCTTAGATTTTTTCTATTAGAAGTTGGATGACCATGTAATTTATCATGTGAGCTGGAACTTTTTTTTTGAGCTGAAACTTTAGGAGAGTGAAAGAGGTTATTATAAATAATTATCAGGCATTAACTGATCTGTACCATCTGTTGTATAGGCCAACTGGGATACATGGTCACCCTTTTTTAACAGGCAAACCTCTATCAGGTACTCATCTGACCTTATTACTTTCTCTTCTTTGTATGAATGCATGTAGCCTGGTTATAGGATGGTGTGGAACATTTTACCATAGAACATTTAAATCTGTAGTAATTAACAGATTACTAAATATTTCCTGTGTATCAAACCTATGCCTGCAGTCCATAATCTCTAGTTCCAGAAAAGGCATTTTTGTGTATGTGCTCAAAATTTTACTACCTTTATTGCACAGGTAATTGATTCTAAAGATTAATGTTGTAACAGGTCAATAGCCCTGCTTTATGCAATTGAGCAGGAGTGTATATTCTCTGCCACCTATGGATCAATCAAATTAGAAATCAGAAAGCACATTTATAAACTATTTAGAAAATTAAATTATGTAACAAAAGTTTAGGGGTTAGGGGTTTATTTTTATGACTTACCTTTTCTTTGTTAAATGAAATAAAATGGAAATTAAATATTCAATTCAAGGAATTAAATAAATCCAAGTATTTATTGAAGTAAAGAAATTGGAGGAAAATAAAGCCCCCCACTACCAAGGAAAAATTTAAAAGTAGTTAATGAATCTATAAACCTGTTTCTTTGATTCAAAAAAGGTTGCCTGTGATTTTTATCTTTCACTTTAAAAAAAGCAATCAGAAGAAATGAGAAGGGATGTTAGAGACAGTCTGTAAATATTGTAAGAGGATACCTTGTGGAACTGTGGTCTTAAATGTGGAAATTTTGATGAAGGAGACAACTCTGTGAGAATAGAAATATAGGAAAAATAGAATCCCTTATTCTTGTAAAATAGCTGAAAGCTGATTTTGAATATAATTATTCAGAGAACATCCTAAAGGTGAAATTCTTTCTGCTTTCGTTGCAGAGTGAAATCCGTTCCATCTCCGTAAACCAGTGGGGCTCTCAGTTGGGTCTGAGTGTTCTGAGCAAGCTGAGCCAGTTATACTGTTCCCTGGTGTGGGAAAGCACTGTCCTCCTCTCTCTGTGTACCCCGAACAGGTAAGAGAATTGTCATCTCTTTTATTACTCTGTTAGCTTTTCTGACAGAGAAACTAAGCTCAGTGAGTCTGAAGGATTGTTTTGGTAGGGGATCGGAGGATATAGTAAATAACTCAGAGCCTTCCTTGTCCTTCCCACTTAACCAGTCTAGGGACTTGCTGGCAAATTGTAGTATCTTGGCATCTTTGATTTCGATACCCCAATTATGCTATGTTGGTTGGCATGGTAGGTGTTTAAAATTTGGTCCTACTGTTAGCCAGATATTTAAAAATTGAGTTAGAAACCTTGTGGGGTGCTACCTCAGGAATTGCAGGTGTTTTATTCTATTCAGGTTAACCTTTAGGAGGAATAGTGTCAGCCAAGCAAGTTAGAGACCATGCACAATATAAGAGGTGAACTGTCAGTGTTTTTTTTGTTTCTTTGTTTGTCATCCCCCGCCTCACTATTTCTCTTGTTGCAGCCTACCATCTGGGTGTGAATTTGGCCAGGCGGATATGCAGAAACTGGTTCCAAAGGATGAGAAGGCAGGTACGACCCAGGGCGCAAAAAGATCAGGTAACTCCAAGAAACTAAAATCCTAGTCATTAATTCTCTTAAGTTCCGTTCCTTTGTCTTTATAGGTTTATTGTGAAATTTTTAGTTAGTTCTGTCATCCATAGTCCTCAGTTTAAATCCTCTCACTGATTTGCAATTACTTTTTATTATTAAAATTAAACTATTTTTAGTCATTTTATCCATAAAAACATATACATGATGATAAAAAATTAAAAAATATAGTAGAAAGAAGAATCACCCATATTTCTACCACCCTCCCCCCACCAAAATAACCATTTTGGAAGTGTCTGCATAATCTTTTTTTCTCAGAGTGTATTTGTGATTTTCTTAGATAAAACATTGCATAGATCTCTTTTTTCACTTACATACCATGCAGTGGTACATGAATTAACCATTCCCTGTTTGCTAATGTACTATTTTTAAAAATAAACATCTTTTGTGTAGTTTTCTGCAAATATAAAATTGATTCCTAGAAATCACTATACCAAAAGATATGGTAGGATTTTACTTTTTGATGTAAAGTCTCAATTTTTATGTTGACTACATATTGAAATAATTTTGATTATGTTGTCTTAAATAATATATTGTTTAAAACTTCACCTGTTTCTTTTTGCTTTTTCAGCTACTGTCTCTCATTCTGATCTTTTTACTTTTTAATGTGACTACTGGAAAAGTAAAAATTATGTATGTGGCTCACATATTGGACAGTGCTGCTTTAGAAAACTTCCTTCTTTTTTTTTTTTTTTTTTTTTGAGACAGAGTCTCACTCTGTTGCCCGGGCTAGAGTGCCGTGGCATCAGCCTAGCTCACAGCAACCTCAAACTCCTGGGCTCAAGCGATCCTCCTGCCTCAGCCTCCTGAGTAGCTGGGACTACAGGCATGCGCGACCATGCCCGGCTAATTTTTTTTCTATATATATATATTTAAATTGTCCAGATAATTTCTTTCTGTTTTTAGGAGAGACTGGGTCTCGCTCTTGCTCAGGCTGGTCTCGAACTCCTGAGCTTAAACGATCCACCCGCCTCGGCCTCCCAGAGTGCTAGGATTACAGGCATGAGCCACCGCACCCGGCCTAGAAAACTTCTTTTATGTTATCTTACAATAAAAATTCCAAATTACAATAAGCAGAAATCATACACTCCTTCTGACCCTAATGCAACAAACCTAAAATTAATAAAAGCAGCTTTCAAGAAAGTATTTTCTCCTGTGTTCTATGTCAAGGAGGAAATAAAAATTGATAAACTACTAAGAAAATAAGGAAGACAATTCTTGGTATAAAAATATATCAGATATGCTTAAAACTTGGACTGAAATTACTAAGCAGAGGGAAATTTCTAAGGAATAAAGAAAGTAGACATAGCTTATGAACCAACAAATGAGGACTTTTATATATAACAGCTGGTTATTATAGTGAGTAGGATAGAATCAATAAACTACACACAAACCTCTGACAAAATGAGAATCTCAAATTTAGTCAAAATATACCAATTTTAACTAAGGTAAGAGTAAAATAATTTACTAGGAACTGAGTGAAATTAGATTCACTGTCAAAGAATTGCCTCTCCTATATTTTTTCCAGTAATTTCTTTAATACATTTAGCAAAGGTAACTAAGTTTCTACATAATTTTTTCAGAACATTAAGAAGAAAACTTGATGACTTGTTTTATAAAGTTTCCATAAAGCTGATTCTTAGCTCTAAGAGCATCCGCTCCCCATAAAAAGACATCTCACATTAATATACAGAATTCTTAAATGCTAGGAAATAGAATTGTCCAGTGGTAATCTATGACGTTCAATTTGAGTTTTTTCACAAACTATAACATTCTAACAGGGCAGCCACATTGACAGCATCAGACAGCATGTACACTATAGTCTATGTGAATGGTACCTCCTGGGTTGTGCTGTGCCTACAACAGTCCTCCAAGGTAGCCATGGGTTAAAACTATTCATATACTCTCATTTGAAGATGTCAGCTTTAGCTACTTAGTAGAGCTCCAAACAGAGGTGCATATCAGTATAATATTTTGGTTGTGGGTTTTTTTTTTTTCCAAATTTAGGAAGCCATGGGAATTTAAAGAGTAACAAACACCATAGCTCTTTCTTGGGACTCTTCAGAACAAGGAACCAGGTAAGTTCTGGCTCTGCGTGGTCTTATTGCTCCCCTCTTAATGTCTGCAGATGGGGAACAGGATGGAACAGCTGGAAATATGGATGCTTCTACCCAGGGCTTATTGGAAGGCATTGGCCTAGACGGTGACACATTGGCTCCAATGGAGACAGATGAACCTACTGCTTCAGACTCTAAAGGCAAATCTAAAATCACACCAGCCATGGCTGCCAGAATCAAGCAAATCAAGCCTTTATTGTCAGGTGAGTGATTCTCTTCTTTCTACTCCCTTCTCTGGTTTTCAGAGCCTTAATCATTCTTCAAACAGATTATGTTGCAAAGGCTGTGTTGTTTTGTTTAAGGAAGTTTAAAACGTTTGTGACTCATTTTCAGGTGTACTTGGTTGAGTGCCTACTATGTGGCAGGCTCTGTACTAGCTCCTAAGGATACAGAGATGACAGAATCCCTTGCTGAGAGCCATGTCTTCCCTCCCTTCTTTAATTCCTTCCCCCTACTCACTCTTTAACTATTGCAGATAGCTTCTGCTCCTACCATCCCAGTGAAATGTCTCACCAAGGTACCTGTAACCTCCTTGTTGCTAAGTCCACTGAATACTTTTCAGTTCCCTTCTTACTTGTTTGCAGCATGATAGTTGACCTATCATCTCCTTCTATAAATACTCTTCCCTTGGGTTTTGTGTTACTAAGCTGTCCTGATTTCCTGTTAACAGGCTACCCCACCCAGTCTCCTCTTCCTTTTTCTGTCCCTTAAACATAGCTGGTAAATAATGGTCTGGTGTTTTATTAAAGTCAGTCTGGCAGCTCTGTGGAAACTATATTGGCAGGATACACAAGTACATTAAAGACGTGCACTGATCTGTTGCCATCTTTTGCCCTTTATTGTAATTTCAGTGTTTGTGGAACCTATTTTGTATGTTTCTCAATAGTTGCCATTTTCAAACACCTTAATATAGAGGAAAGTGAAGAAAATTCCTGGAAATCTTGGGCCCTGCTCAAAAACAAACAAAATAGCCTTTGTTGTTTCCTTTTGTTATCTTAAATTCCCATGAATTTTACATTTTACTCTTAATTTGTTTACTTCTTCATTTGTTTTAATTTGAAAGACTACTGACACCCCAAATTGAAGTAAAATGTCCATCTAAGAAGATGTTCATGTTTATCTCTCCTTGCTTTGTTACACCTCTTTGACCTTGGAGCATTCAGGGATTTCTGTCTGGGCCCAGTCCATGCATTTGATGTCTGTTTCTTTATGGTTACTGGCCTTTTGTTTTCCTCTTGTCTTGACTACATTTGAGCCACTTTGCTGTCTATTCACCTGAAAGCAGTGTTGAGAAAGTGTAAACCTAATGTTTGGATATATTTTCCCATTGATTTGAATTCATTGGGTTTTCAGAGTCTGTGTATACCCAACCTCCAGCCAGGTGATGCACCTACCTATCTGTATCCTGTTCCCTAATTAGGATTAAGAAATCGTACTTTGGATGGTATAGGAAGAAGACAGGACTGTTTCCTTTTTCATATGCTGTATTCATCTGAGCTTCTTACTAAGTTTGAGCAGCATGTATAATGCAAGCTCAAGCAAAGTCATTTTTTACACAATGGGTTCATATGTGCATGGACATCCTGACAAGACATGCAGTTGACCCTTGAACAGCTTTGGGATTAGGGGCACCAACACCCAGTCTGCATGCGTGCACAGTCAAATCCACATACAATTTTTTGCTACTCCAAAACTTAACTACTAATAGCCTATCTGTTGACTGGAATCCTGACTGATAACATAAACAGTCGTTTAACACATATTTTGTATATTGTATGTACTAATACTGTTTTCTTACAGTAAAGTAAGCTAGAGAAAAGAAAATGTTATTAAGAAAATCATAAGGAAGAAGAAATATATTTACTATTTACTAAGTAGAAATGAATCTTCATAAAGGTCTTCATCTTCAAGTTGAGTAGGCTGAGGAAGAGGAAGGGTTGGTCCTGCTGTTTCAGGTAGCAGAGGCTGAAGAGGTGGAAGAGATGAAAGGGAAGGCAGAAGAGGTATGCACACTCAGAGTAACTTTATAGAAATACATTATAATTTCTCTCAGACGTTTGCTTTTTTTTCATTTCTCTAAAAATGTTTCTATATGATACAAATCCTTCTTCCACGGTTTGCTTTAGTTTTAGTGCCTATATCATAGAAGGGTCCGTGTCTTTAAAGAAGTCAAAAGCTATCTTGAATAATCAGCACCCTTCTGCCAGATTATCTAATGTCAATTTGTTTTCTGCCACTGCTTCTTCATCTAAATGTTCTTCCTCATCATCTAGCACTGACTTAGAAGCACTTGTCTCCATCAAGTTATCTTTGTTAATTCATCTGACGTGGTGTCTGTTAGCTCCTGAATTTCTCCAAGATCCCTGTCTTGAAACCCTTCACCTCCCAGCTGCTTTGCCATATTCACAATCTCTTTTGTGATTTCCTTGATTGGCTCTCTTGTAAATCCTGTGAAGTCATGTGCAATATCTTGGACACATTTTTCTCTAGGAATTTATTACTTCTCTCTTTAATGGCTTTTTCTATAACAACGAAGGCATCTTCAGTGGTGTGATCCTTCCAGATTTTCATGATTTCTGTATCAAGGTTCTCTTCCATAGCCTTGACAATCCTCTCCATAGAGTAAGTACTATGTATAATAACCTTAAAAGTCCTTATAACCCCCGATCTAGAGGCTCAATTAGAGATGTTGTCTTTGGCAACATAGACCACTTTGACACCTTCAGTGTTCAACTCATGAGGGTTCTGGGTAGCCAGGGGCATTATCTAGTATCAGAAGAACTTTAAAAGGCAGTCCCTTACTGGCAAGATAGTTTCTAACTTCAGGGACAAAGCATCGATGGAACCAGTCCAATAAAAGTGTTCTCATCCAGGTCTTCTTATACAACCAAAATACTAGCAGCTGGTATTTATCTTTTCCCTTCAAGGCTCCAGGGTTAGCAGCTTTTTAGATAAGGGCAGCCCTGATCATAAGCCTGACTGTATTTGCACAAAACAGTAGAGTTAGCTTGTCCCTTCCTGCCTTAAATTCTGGTGCTCACTTTTTCTCACTAATAAATTGTGTCCTTTTCTTTTTTTTCCAGAATAGAGCACTTTCCTCTGTATTTAAAAACCTGTTGGGACAGGTATCTTTTCTCCTCAATGATTTCTTGATAGGATCTGGGATCTCAACTTCTGCCTCTTGGTTGCTTGACAGGTGCTGATCCTCCTGTTTTTTTGACATTCAAGCCAAGTCCGCCTCTCTCTAAAAATTATCAAACCATCCTTTGCTGGCATTAAATTTTCCAGCTTTTCATCCTTCACCACCTTTTTGCTTTACGTTGTCATATAATGACTTCACCTTTTCTCAAATCATATGAGCTTTGAGAAATCTCCACCCACATAAAAGCTGTATTTTCAATATGTAATTAAAAGGTATTTGTACAAAAAAAAAAAAAAAGGCAAAATTTTCCCACCTGCTGCAGCACTGGCTTCACAAATTTCCTTCTCTCTTTCTCTCTCGCTTGCTCCCTCTCTGTTACAGTGGTTCTTACACTAGAGTCATTTATCTTAAAATGATGGGCGGTCACAGCTACAGACCTCGATCTAGGGTACATACTAACTTTTTCTCAGAATGTCATGACCTTTTCTGCTTCTTGGGAGCACTTCTAGTACATGACTAGCGGCACTTCATATGGGTCTTGGTGTTGTTTAACTTTTACAGTATTGCAGTAAACACAACGAAAAATACACAAGAACTGCAGAAGATTACTTTTTACTGCGATACACAATTTGCTGACATGGAGTGTTTTAAGTGGCTACTCACAACCCTTGAGCTTACTATCAACAAGGGTGGCTATGAAATTTTACGGTGGTACACATTATGTACTACAGTTGATTTTACAGTTACGATTTAATACTGTGTCTTTACATTTGTTTTACATTTCTCTCGACTGCGAATGTCGCCACGTATGGTCTGTGTTTGTGTTTTTGATAAATTTCAACTTTGTAAAATATATTTGTGTATATTTTGTGGTAGTAAATGATAAAATAGGCTAATATCTGCATGAATTCTATGCATTCATGATATACCTAACTTTTTCTTAATTTTTTCAATATTTCTAGGCTACACAGTTCATCTGGGAATTTTTTCAAATTATCACAAATCTCCAAAAAATTTTACCATATATTTATTGAAAAAATTTGCATATACATGGGCCCATGCAATTCAAACCTGTATTGTTCAAGGGTTGATTGTGCTTTGATTTAGGTCTAGCCCTTCTTGTCTCTGGATAATGATGAAATAATGTTTATTTCAAAAAATGCTACAGTAGCATTTTCATTTATGATTTTAAGAGTAATAAATATACATTATAGAAATTAAAAAGTACATAAAATGTTTAAAGAAAATCTAGAGACTATGCAAATACAATGTTTGGGCTTGTTTTCTTTCCCTTTTTTATGCATTTCCTTTTATATGTGTTTATATTTATTCTGCCCTTCTTTGGTTTCATAATATTAAAAAGCATCCTAATAAGATGAAAATTTGAAATGTGTATAATCTATCTAATTTCTTAGTAAGCTACTTGTAAAAATTTTGTGCTTTTTCTAGTAGTCTTTTGTTCCTTTGAGACTACTTCATGTTGCGATCAGACAACATATAATGTATATGATCTTTTCTGGTGCAAATGGTTAAATAAGCATTTGCCATTTTTAAAGTTCTCTGTAGGCATTTTAAGTGACTCCATAATTCAGTAGATGTATCATTTGCTTAATCGGTACACATTGCCATATTGCTTCTACAAAGGTAGTTTCTGTTTATACTTCCTCTAACAGTGTGAGTGCTTATTTGTCTTTCACATTTGTTATATATTGAGTGCCAGCATACTTCTCTGTCTCCTACCCAAGAGTCTTTTGTTTCTTGTGAAACTTCCTATTTGGCGGATTATCCTACATAGAGACAAATTCAGCATTTCCTAGGGGTTGTAAGAGAATGTGGTGAGTCGTAAAAATGTATTAACAGTAATGTGTCTGTTGTAATGAAACCATTCTGAAAATACTGTACAGCTTTATTCTGACTTCTTGGTTCCAGCTTCCTCCAGATTAGGTCGAGCACTTGCTGAGCTATTTGGGCTCCTTGTTAAACTTTGTGTGGGGTCTCCTGTCCGCCAGAGAAGGAGCCATCATGCTGCCAGCACCACTACAGCACCGACACCTGCTGCTCGATCAACAGCCTCAGCCCTCACTAAGCTCCTCACAAAGGGCTTGTCTTGGCAGCCTCCACCATATACACCTACTCCTCGCTTCAGGTGAGGTTCTATTTGAGATGCAGGGACTAAAAAGTTGCAATGAAAAGAATATAATATTCCTATTCTACTTAAACAGGAGTGAGCCACTTAGAGAACTTAGAGGTAGGTGCCTTGTTTACTCCAGAAAGTAAAGTGTAAGGTACTTGTTTTGGTTGTACCTAGTATAGAACATGGGAAATTTTAAAAACATTTGCAGTAAAACTGCATTTCAGTAACTTTATACAGGCTGAGTATCTGTTATCTGAAATGCTTGGGACCAGAAGTGTTTTGGATTTTGAATTTTTTTTTAATTTTGGAATATTTGTAGAATACATACTAGTTGAACATCCCTAATTTGAAAATCCAAAATCTGAAATGCTCCAGTGAACATTGCCTTTGAGCTTCACGTCAGCACTCAGAAACTTTCAGATTTTGGAGCATTTCAAATTTTGGGTTTTCAGATTAAGGATATTCAACCTGTATTTGTTACTAGATGAAAGAATTTTTTTTGCCTTTGAAATTTTAATAACCATGCTAGTCACCTACCTGCCTTCCAGTCAGTCCGTCACTTCAATTTGTTGTTAACTTTTACTCTTGGCTTTTACATGAATTTCTCATTGCTTTTGTGTCTGCCTCAGAGGTGGTTAAATTTTTGCTTTTTCCTCTTTTCAGGCTGACATTCTTCATCTGTTCAGTTGGTTTCACATCCCCAATGTTGTTTGATGAGAGGAAGTATCCATACCACCTCATGCTGCAAAAATTTCTCTGCTCTGGAGGCCACAATGCTCTATTTGAGTAAGGATCAAGTCGCTTCATAGAGAAGCATTTCTTGGAGTTTGGTCTTTTCTGTGTGTCTTACCGGCCTACTGCTAAGTACCCTATCTTGTGACATACATATAGCCATCGGTTGTATCCTTCCATGTTCTGGAAATTAGCCATGTGTATCTCCATTTTCTTTATAGGGTGGGATTTAGTCTCCCTAGAGGTGTGTTTGTAAGGTTTTTTGCTTTTCCTCATTTGGCTTCTAGTACCTAGGGTGCATTTTTTTAATAGATGTGTCTTTTGCTATTATTTCTCTGGATATAATAATTTTTCTACATTTCTTGGTCAGAAGATTCTAAGCTGAGTTTCACTGGTTTGGAGGAGGTGAGGTTAAAGCTTTAAAAAAATAAAAACAATAATTGTTGGACATTTTGAAAGTAATAGCTCTAAGAGGAGGGACATGTAATACCAAGGTAGAGATTAGGGACCTTTTAAATGTAAACTCTCCCTCAATCTAAAATGCTAATACTCTGTCTCCATACTTTTTCTTATTTGAATTTAGAACTTTCAACTGGGCTTTATCCATGGGAGGCAAAGTTCCTGTTTCTGAGGGATTGGAACATTCAGAGTTACCGGATGGCACAGGAGAATTCCTAGATGCCTGGCTTATGCTGGTGGAGAAGATGGTGAATCCCACCACGGTGCTTGAATCTCCACATTCACTGCCTGCCAAACTGCCTGGAGGTGTCCAGAACTTTCCACAATTCAGTGCCCTCCGCTTCCTTGTGGTAACTCAGAAAGTGAGTATTTGCCATTCTAAATCCAAGAGATTTCTCATGCTAACTGGATAATTCCCACTCTCTTTTGTTCTTCTTAATGGAAGAATGTGATTATTGAGGAAACATTGGATCCTATTCCCAGATAGGGCTGCCTTATGGAAGGGAATAGAGACCATTTGAGGATTTTTCATGGTTTAAACATTTGAACTGTAAACTTCAGATTGGCACTTTCAGGTTGAATTAAACACCCCTACTCGGTACTTGCCTAGGGCTCCTCATGCTGGCCTAGGATTTTGTTGTTGGCACTGACTAATTGTGGTAGGACTGTCCCATAGGTCTTTAACTTATTCTTCCTGAGTCTTTGAATTGAGGAAAAATGATCTTTACACACTTTCCAAATGACTTATAGGCAGCCTTTACGTGCATCAAGAACCTTTGGAACCGGAAACCCCTGAAAGTGTATGGCGGGCGAATGGCTGAATCCATGCTGGCCATTCTGTGCCACATCCTCCGAGGAGAACCTATGATTCGAGAGAGACTGAGTAAAGAGAAGGAGGGGTCTCGAGGAGAAGAGGATGCAGGGCAAGAGGAAGGTGGCTCCCGCCGGGAACCTCAAGTCAACCAGCAACAGCTGCAACAGGTAGGGTACTTGCTGTCTTCACACTCCCAGACTTTGCACTCAGTGATGTACATTGCTTGTGGGTTTTATAAGTTCATATGCCACTAAGTGCCTGGTCACATTAACCAGGAGACAGTTTAAATTTGTTCCCTCTCTTAGCATTTTTTTCTCCTGAGGAATGCTGGAGTGTACTCCGATGCTCTGCACAGATAATAGATTTATGTCCTTCCAAGCATGTTGATTAGTATTGGGACTCTTACAGTAGTCTCAGTAGCCTGCTGCTGCCACGTTCTTTGGAAGCAAACTTTTCGACTATCTTCTGGTTAACCTGTAAAAGGAAGAGATATTGTGACCCATATTTATTCTTAAGTAAGAGCTTTCTGAAACCTTAGTCACCTATAAAACTTTTGTTTTCACCTTCAAATAAATGTACAAGCCACATTTTGAAAATGTGGGAGGCTAGAAGGGAGTAAGGAAAAGGCATGTAAGATCCTGCCACTTCAATCTTAAAGAGCATTTTTTCTTGGAATTTGTATGTATGTATGTATGTTCTCTTTATGTCTAAAGTCCTAGTCAAATCTGTTCTCTATATATGCACACCTTTTTTTTTATTATAAACCTTGAGAAATTTAGAAAGTACAGCAAAGTATTTTTAAAAGGCATTCATAAATGTCACCACAGAAGATAGTCATTGTCTTCCTTTTCAGTCACGTTAGCTTTATGCCTAATTTTTACACAGGTAACATCAAGCAATATATAGACTTATAGTCATTAAAATTTTTTTTTATTATTTACTAGTCGTTCTTTTATTGTTGGATGTTAATTTTCTTATGGTTTGATGTTGTAATGCTGTGGTGTATACTTTCCTTATGTACATCTCATGATTATTTCGTGGAAGTAGAATTCCTGGGTCAGTTTTTTCAGGTATTTGTTCAGTTGCCAGTTTGTTTTCCACAATATTGGGACCAATTTATGCTTCTGTGTATGAATCTCAGTCTTTTAATTATGATAATCCTGTTAATTCTGATAACCATCTATCCTCCTCCCCTATTTTCTTAAAGGATGGAATTGGGAATCCCTTGGCTCCCTGCCCCTATGCTTAGCTTTAATGTTTGAGTGCTGTAGAAGCACTAAATAGTAAGGATTGTTCGTGTTACCTACCCACCCCGGCTCATAAAAGTTCTCAGTTCATATGAAGTTAGAAGAACCTGTTTCCATGTTGAAAAGGTTTTTTTTCTTCTTAAAATGCATTTGGATTTCTCTGATAATGTGGTGCTGAGCTATTGCATTCTTTTTGTAGCTCATGGACATGGGCTTTACAAGGGAACATGCCATGGAGGCCCTGTTAAACACCAGTACCATGGAGCAGGCCACAGAGTACCTTCTAACCCACCCTCCTCCAATCATGGGAGGAGTTGTTCGGGTGAGTTGGTTCAGGAGCTATGATTTTCCAGGGTGTTGGTTTGGCTACTGATAGCCTTTTTTTCCTTATCCTTCTGTCACTGGTCTTCCTTTCTATAAACTACTTCTCCATGCCAATATTTTCTTTTCATAATAACTCTCAAAACTCCAGAGTGTTATGACCAGAGTTTCCTATCCCCCAGCCATGCAAGTTTACTGGACATGGTTTGTGGAAGAAGCCACACAGTCAGAAAGCAGTATTAGAGGCACACTCTTCTAAGATGCAGAATAGGTGGTCACATTGAAGCCACCCTCCTGCACTTAATTTTCATTGTGATTTTTCCCCCTTTGTTCTTGCAGTGATCAAGTAAGCCTAATTGGGTTTGACTAGAGAGAGCAGCACTTGGAGCCCCTTCCCCTCTCTTAAGCTTAAGCACAAGATGTCTGATTCCCTATGAGTTGGGGTGACCTCATTGTGTTTGTTTTGGGTATATGTCATTACTGGATTTTCTGTTATTGCTCTATAGGATCTCAGCATGTCTGAAGAGGACCAGATGATGAGAGCAATTGCTATGTCTCTGGGACAGGATATTCCAATGGATCAAAGGGCAGAGTCACCTGAGGTAACTAGGAAATGTTATCCAGAAGGGCTTGGCACATAAATCTTAGGATTCTGAGACCATTCTGCCACTACTACAAAGTAGTTGGTGGAATTACCACCAGAAAAAGAGACAGAAGTACTCATTCTTCCCAACCTTTCCACCCATCTTTGAGCTACCTTGTACTGACCCGAAGCTTTAGGTGAAGCATCAATCCTTGTTGTCTAATAGAGACCCAAAGTGTACTTGGTAGTACCATTAGGCCAAACTTGGCTGTGTACTCCTAGATAATAATTATTTTAACATACTGGCCAAGAATATAGGACAATATCTAGAAATGATTTTATGAGAGGTGGTGTAGAATGCTGCAAATAAATTGGCAGTGCTTTGGGTTGTTTGAAGTGTCCCTCCCTGTCTTGCTTTAATCTGTGTGGCTGCCCTCATTTTTATTTCCACACCCTGGATGAAAGTATCAACTGCCTGAGGAGAAAGTAGAGAGTATTCATATGGTGATGCAGATACATTCTCAGAGTCCCCCGTATCTTTCCACCTTCACCTCTCCTATGTACTGTAACTCTTCCTTCCCTGCTTCTAGGAGGTTGCCTGCCGAAAGGAGGAGGAAGAACGGAAAGCTCGGGAAAAGCAGGAAGAGGAAGAGGCTAAATGTCTAGAGAAATTCCAGGATGCTGACCCATTGGAACAAGATGAGCTGCACACTTTCACAGATACCATGTTGCCAGGCTGCTTCCACCTTCTTGATGAGCTACCGGACACAGTGTACCGTGTATGTGATCTGATCATGACAGCCATCAAACGTAATGGAGCAGACTATCGTGACATGATTCTGAAGCAAGTAGTCAATCAGGTAAATTCTCAAGGGGCCAGAAGAGGGGCATGTATGAAGTGATTTGCTTGTCTGCCTTCTATCAAAACCTGATTTCTGAAAAATCTGTTTTTGCTTTCTACTCAATGTGGGTATATTCTGTCTTTGAATTCTTTTGATCTGGTAATCGAGCTCTTCATTGAATGTTTACCAAAACAGTGGATTAACTATATCACAAAAAACATCTTTGGAAACAGACAAAGCTCTCTTTTTCTAGTTTTCAGTTAGAGTTATCTAAAATGTCCAAAATGTATCTTACTCTTAAGCCAAGTTAGGCTCCCTGGACTAACAGCGAATAGATATTTTCCTTCCTATGTAAGAACACTTTAACGAAGGAGTCCCCATCCTGATGAATACTTGCGTCCCAGTGTCTTAGTCCATTTGTATTGCTATAAAGAAATACTTGAGGCTAGGTAATTTATAAAGAAAAGAGGTTTATTTGGCTCACGCTTGTGCAGGCTGTATAAGAAGCATAACCCTGGCATCTGCTTCTGGTAAGGAGCTCAGAAAGCCTCCACTCATGGCAGAAGACAGAAGGAGAGCAGGTGTGTCACATGGCAAGAGGGAGAAAGAGGTGGGGGGCTGCCACACTCTTTTAAACAACCAGTTTTCAGAGCTCATACTATAAGAAAGACACCAAGCCATTCATGAAGAATCCGCCTCCATAACCCAAACATCTTCCACCAGGCCCCACCTCTAGCACTAGGGATCAGTGGAGGGGACAAACCATAATTTCCTTCATTATGAAATTAATAGTAATGCTAATTGTAGACATGTAGGATAAGAAAGGAATTATCCTAAATCCCCACACCCAGACATAACCAGTTAAACATTTTGGTCATATTTCCTTTATTATTTTTTGGTCAATCTATTTATGTATTTAAGTCATTGGAGTCTTGTTTTATGTAATTTTTAAGCCTGGAAGCAGCGAAAGAAATCAAAAAGGATTAGCCTTTTTATTTGGACTATGTACACATAACTTTTAATGCATGGAAATATCTTGAAAGTAAAGGAAAACTGTATAAAATATTTTTCACAGAAAAGCTTAGTATATTTTTATTAAGACCTTATGCAAATTATTTTAAGAAAACTAAAACTTTAATAGAAATGAGCAGTGATATCAAGTTCATTATAAGAAATTTAATTTGCAAAATAAAACCAGACTAAATCTTTCTAACTTTCTAATTCTTTGTTTTTGTTTTTTATAATTCTGGGGGAGGTACAGTGGAAACATAAGTTGCTAGAACCTTTTTGGGGTTGACTGCACCAGGAATTTTTTAAATATTTATTTTCTTTAACTTAGATTTTAGACTTACTGTAATCTAGCCTAAGAAAGTAATCGTTCAGTGGTGATTCTTTAGTAGAATAGATCTTTTGATACAGGCACTAAATTCCTATGGCATATATGTTAGTTTTTACTTAACCTTTCTTCAGTGATTGTGTTGGGAGTGGAGGGAGTATTTTAAAAGGTTGAGAATGTTTTCACAAACCTCATCTTACTCTACAATTACTTGACTTGGCCACTTTTCTACTTTTCTAGGTGTGGGAAGCTGCTGATGTATTGATCAAAGCTGCTCTTCCCCTGACAACAAGTGATACAAAAACTGTGTCAGAGTGGATCAGTCAGATGGCTACCCTGCCCCAGGCCTCCAATTTGGCTACTAGAATCTTGCTTTTAACGCTTCTTTTTGAGGTAAGATTTAGATCTTTAGGACTTTGTAATTTATTCATCAAATAATTATTGAACGCCTACCATATGAGACATTACAGAAGATAAAGAGAAGTATAAGGCATGATCCCTGCATTTCATGAGCCCAATTTCTAATAGGATAAAATGAACATAATTAAGTACAAAGTACAATATTCTATGCCACATGAATGGTATCAACAATTTTATCCAGAAAAGGCATATTTATCACTTCTGGATGATGTGAGAAGGCCTTCTCAGAACAAATGTTAATTGAATTGAGTCTTTAAAGGATTGTAGGGTGGGAGTTAAAAAGAAAAGTATTTAAATGACTATCATAGTTTGATTGTGGAATATTTTTGCCTCTCAGGAAACCTAACTGGCAGCCACATAGTGGAGTGGGATATGGAAATTGGATGTTGTCAGTGTTAAGATAATAGACATCAGATGGAACAGAGTCCTCTTGCTTTTCCTTACATGGTCAGTCAGCAGATTGTTTGGGGCAAGAGAGTGGTTTGGGCAAGACATGTTCTTGTTCTAACCAACACAGGAACCAGGAAGCAACTGATCTTGGACAAGGGACTCTTCTTCTGTAGCTCATCACGTTTAATAGTAAAACTTGCACTGAATGTATTCGACCTTTACATATAACTACTCAGGAGATATGTCCCACTGTATACTTACAGTCTTGGGGCTTTCCTTTATGATGAAAATGATAACTTATTGTAGTACTTCATGAATAGATACTTGGGGGAAAGCTTTCAAAGTACTGAATGCTAGGGGTCCTCCATAACATAACATAAGGAGAAAATCAGTCACGAGCCCTCATCTACAAAGAATCACAAATAACAGTCCTGTGTTTTCTTCTAGTCTTTTTTCTATCGATTTAAACAATTGGGATAAGACAATATAGAAAGTTCTATATTCTTCCCGTTTAGTATTACATTATGATTATTTCCCCATGTCATGTATACATTATTCCGTCTTTAAGATGTTCTCTAATTTACTGAAATAATTACCTATTGTTGGACATTCACTTTCAGTGATTTCCTGTTAAAAGTAAGACTTTAGTGTAGCCCCAATAAGAGGAACCATTAACTATGTTTAATTATTTCATCTTCTTGAAAGATTATAAAGCCTCTCTGAAAATCAAAAGCCTTACAACTTCAACATGGTTAAAACTGCACAGCCTAGGTTAAAATCCCAAAAGATATTAATAACCATTTCTGTATTAAGCACGTACATATGCCTGGCACTGTGTGAGGCACTTTAAATATATATAACCTCATTTAATCATCACAATTACCCTGGAGGTAGGTCACTATTCCCTGTGACCTATGAGGAAACCAAAGCCTAGAAAATTTAAGCAACTCATTTCCGTTTACAGCTGGTAAATGGTAAGAGGTAGAATTTGAATTCAACCAATTCAGTTACTATTCGCCCCTTTCTTCCCCTATACCATGTTAATCTTTAATACTGAGTGGAATTTGATATCTTTAATTTTTTTCCTTTGATTAATCAGGAGTTGAAACTACCTTGTGCTTGGGTGGTTGAATCAAGTGGCATCCTTAATGTCCTAATCAAACTATTGGAAGTGGTTCAGCCTTGCCTCCAGGCAGCCAAGGAGCAAAAGGAGGTCCAGACCCCAAAGTGAGTGACCCTCTGTCTATCCCAGTTTCACTTCTGTTCCCCTGGGACTTGGCTACTCAAGCTTAGGGCCTGAATCAGGCAATTTTCTGGGTGCATATATGGGGCAAATCCTGGGTACTTTTGTGGTTTGAAAATTGGGAAGTGCCTGATGAGATCAAGATATATTTTCCCAGTTTTTGCAGGTTTCTGGCTTGCTCGGAACAAATTATTTCTCTTTTTTTAGATGGATTACCCCAGTGTTGCTCCTGATTGATTTCTATGAAAAGACAGCCATCTCCTCAAAAAGGAGAGCCCAGATGATTAAGGTGTGTAATGTAGTGTGTGTGGTTGGCCTACTTTTTGAGGCAAGAGTAGACCAGAAGAAAATACGGGAGAGTAGTGAAGAAAGCAAAGGTCTCTGACCAAGGTATAAATCATTTCAGCGATCTTGATAGCTAGGTTTCTCTTTTGAATAGGGAATTCAAATTATTTTCTTATGAAGTTCCTTCCTAAAGGCCCCAAGAACTTACCCTGGAAGTAAATGTTAAAGGTGTGTGTTACCTCCAGAAGAAGAGTGGCTCCTCTGTTATGTGAAGGATTGGGTATGCAACAATCCTTCCAAAAGCAGGTGTTCCTCGGATAAAGATTATTATGCCACATCATCTTGGTACCTTCTTGGAAACAATTTTTATTTCAGTATATCTCAAATGAATATTACCCTTTTAGGGGAAACAGTTGAAAACAAAAGCAAAGTAGGGGATGGCAGGATAAGGAGGTAGATGAGTTTTTGCCTAGGGAGAATATCTTAGTCCATTTTGTTTTTGCTATAACAGAATATCACAGACTGGGTAATTTATCAACAATAGAAATTTATTGAGCTCAATAGATCTAGGAAGTCCAAAATCCAGGGGGCTGCATCTGGTGAGGGCTTTCATGCTCCATCATCCCATGGGGGAAAGTAGAAGGGCAAGAGACAGAGCAAGAGGGGGCTGAACTCACTTTTATAACCAGTCCACTTTTATAACCAGATCATGACATTAATACATTCATGAGGGCAGAGTCTTCATGACCTAGTCACCTTTTATTAGGTGCTACCTCTCAATTCTGTTGCATTAGGGATTAAGTTTCCAACACATGGAGGACTCAAACCATAGCAGAGGCTAAGGATTGTGACTGTAAATTTATATGAAAACTTCTCTCTCGGTTTTCAAAATTTGCTAAATACCCAGTATATTTCTTTTTCCTGGATTAGTTTTAGCAATGAATACTACTGAAGTTACTATTTCTTCTAATAATGAATCTTGAAGGAAACACAAACTTTGTATTTTTATATTTAGTACCTACAGTCCAACTGCAATAACTGGCGCTGGTTTGATGATCGCTCTGGGCGTTGGTGTAGTTACAGTGCAAGCAACAACAGCACTATTGATTCTGCCTGGAAATCTGGAGAGACAAGTGTGCGATTCACTGCAGGCCGAAGAAGATACACTGTGCAGTTCACTACAATGGTGCAGGTACATGCTCACCCAATTCTGTAAACTTTATCAGAAAGAAGGGAAGGTGCTAGATATGTCTTGGTTTTCTTCTTTCTGAACCAGCAGTCCTAACATGTTATAAGGTACAGAATTATCACCAATAAATTGAATGTAGATTTCATAGAACTGAGCCTTCCCTCCTGGAAATGATTTTTAAGTGTTCAGTCAGGGATTAGGGAGTGGTTAAGGATGGTGTCTGCTCTATTGGAAAGTTTACAGTTCATTATAGGGCCTCGTGTATGCCACTTTCTTTCTGGGGACCTGCGGGTTTTCTCTTTGTATAATAAATGATATGGATGGGATAAATTGCTAGGGTTCTTTCCTGTGGTAGCATTTTACCTGGGAGGTGTCCCTACCCACCCCCATACCTTTATAATTCCTTTTTTGATAAAGAGTTTTTTTTTGTTTTTTTTTTTTGTCTGCTTGAATTCCTAGGTTAATGAGGAAACAGGGAATCGACGCCCTGTGATGCTGACTCTCCTCAGGGTACCACGGATGAATAAAAACTCGAAAAACAGCAATGGACAGGAATTAGAGAAGACACTGGAAGAAAGCAAAGAAATGGATATCAAACGTAAAGAAAACAAAGCCAACGGTACGAACTTTGAGTTTTGAATCTCTTAAGGAGTGTTTTACCTGAAGCTACTGTACCCTTTATGGCTTAAGGTCTGGCCAATTTCATTGCCAGTTAAATTATATAAAACTCTTATTTTCACATTTGTAGATGCTCCTTTGGCCCTAGAGAGTACAAACACTGAAAAGGAAACCAGCCTGGAAGAAACAAAAATTGGGGAGATCCTCATTCAGGGCCTGACAGAAGATATGGTGACTGTTTTAATCCGGGCCTGCGTGAGCATGCTGGGAGTCCCTGTGGACCCAGACACTTTGCATGCTACCCTTCGCCTCTGCCTGAGGCTCACCCGGGACCACAAATACGCCATGATGTTTGCAGAGCTGAAGAGTACCCGAATGATCTTGAATTTGACCCAGAGCTCAGGCTTCAATGGATTTACTCCCCTCGTCACCCTTCTCTTAAGACACATCATTGAGGACCCCTGCACCCTCCGTCATACCATGGAAAAGGTAAGTCTTTTTGGTGTCAAATGCTGATTTAACTTTGTATCATACCTTTGTTCTCCTTGGTCTCAGAACAGATAGACTTCTGGTTCTTCTTAGGGTGGCTAGATACATAATACTATATACTCTGCCCAGCAAAATTTCCCAAATGTATGCTTAGAAGCTTGCTTAGGTATGGTAGGATTATCCTATTGAGTGACATTAAGAAAAAAAAGAACTAGAAATGTTTTCTACCCTTAAAGGAACTGTAGTAATACCTTTTTTCTAGAAAGTCCTCTCTGGCAATCTAGGTTTCTTTAACCAAGCCAAAACCTGTTAGTAAGGAACTGGAATACCTTCCCCCAAGTTCGTGCCTTAAAGATCATTCCCTTGTAGGAGTACCCCTCAGGTGGTCACTCTAGGCTATTTTCAAAACATTGTATTTTGGAGTGTAAAAGTAGTAAAGCTTTTCCAATATTTATGGTCTGACAGGCACTGTGATAGGCACTTGACAAATAGTGCAGGTCTGAAAACAGATTTCTGTGTTTTAGGAAATTCATAAAGCAGCGAAAGACATGGCAAAGCATAAAAAAATAACATTTGTAACATAAACGTTAAGACAACAGTGGAGGGGTGGGCGTAGGCAACATCTTACTAGTGAGGCTTTTCCTCCTCAGGTACTTTTACAAAATTCTCTTACTCTTTGTCAGCAGTCATGTGACTGTTACTGGATTTTGCTTCCATTTTCCTCTCTTGAGACATTATTTCCAACATTTATAAGTAGTGTTGCAGTATGCATTTTTGTGCCTAGCTTTGTTCATGTTTAAGATTGTTATTAGAGATTTCTAGAAATTGGGTCAAAAAGTATAAATATTTTTTAACTTGCTTATCAGAAAGGTGGTACCAATTTATACTTCTATATGTATATGAGTGTACATCTCAGATTCTTCAGACAGTTCTTCACCCAGCCTGTTTGATTTCACTTCACTCGTGCCAAATCAAGAGAAGGAAAGCTGTTAAAGGCAAGCAAGACATTACATCTGTAGTTTCTTGGTATTACAAGCAATTCCACAGTGAACACTCCTATAGATATCTTGGCATCCTTGAAGTTAGTATTCAGATAAATTCTTAGCCATCTGCAGTGATCCAAGGTCAAGAGGAGACAGCCCAACAGGGAAGAAACTACTATATACAGACAGAATTCTGACTTTAAAACCTGAAATGCTTAAAACTTATGAAAGTTAAAAATGCTAGGAAAAAATGTAAGTCCTCATTGATTTTCACTCAAAGCTTTAAGTAAAATGTACTTGGGGATGTGGGTAATAAAGGAATATCAGTGACAGTTTTAATGTATCAGGTTGGCAAAATGTAAATGCTTAATAGTTTCCATTGCAGGTACAGGTGTGGAGAAGCAGGCATATTCTTACTTTTTTGTAGGAGGGGAAATTGGTGCAGCCACATTGTAGGGCAATTTAGTACTGTCAGTTTAAGATATCCGTTGACCTAGAAATTCCACAGCTAAGAATTTATCTGATTACTTATGTCAGGTATGCCAAGATACATATTCAAGAGTGTTCACCATGGAATTGCTTGTAATATCAAGAAACTAGAGATGTAATGTCCAGCAGTAGGGGACTAGATAAATTATGCTACATTCTTTTTGGGGTTTGTTTTTTCTTTAGTAGAGATGGAGTCTTGCTGTGTTGCCCAGGCTAGTCTCAAGCCCCAGGCCTTGAACGATCCTCCTGCCTCAGCCTCCCAAAGTGCTGGGATTACAGATGTGAGGCACTGTGCTCAGCTGGAACATCCTTCATAGTCAAATTCAACTTTTCTGAATTTTATTTTTTTTTTTAGTATAATACATCCTAATGTTCAACTTTCTGGATTTTAAAAAATGAAATTACATCAGAATTATAGCAAGACAGGCAAGCTATAGGGGTTAAAATATGCTAGACTAAAGAACATGGCAGCATAATTGATTTAGTAAGAAAAGCATTAAAATGTCAAAAGATGTTTATCTATGTGAGCACATCTTTCACAAAGGAATAGATAATGGAAAACAACAACTGAGTTATCTTCTTCATACTTTTGTGTATTTTCCATGATTGCCAAGTAATTTTATGAGAAGAGCAAAAGCATAGCTATGTCTAAGCCCTGTGTCATCAAAACAAACAATTTGTAAATAGTTTGATATCTCCTGTGGCTGTCATCTCAGACTGATGGTTGACTTCGAGGCATTACAAAAATGTTTAATTTTGCTACTGTACACTAAGTGGATATCAGTGTTGTGTATTTTATTTATTTATTTTTTTTTGAGACAGAGTCTCACTCTGTTGACTGGGCTATAGTGCCATGGCGTCAGCCTAGCTCACAGCAACCTCAAACTCCTGGGCTCAAGCGATCCTCCTGCCTCAGCCTCCCGAGTAGCTGGGACTACAGGCATG
>NW_012152741.1:334789-344978 GCF_000956105.1 Propithecus coquereli
TCCTGCCTCAGCCTCCCGAGTAGCTGGGACTACAGGCATGAGCCACCATGCCCGGCTAATTTTTTATATATATATTTTTAGTTCAGCTAATTTCTTTCTATTTTTTTAGTAGAGACGGGGTCTTGCTCTTGCTGAGGCTAGTCTCGAACTTCTGAGCTCAAACAGTCCGCCCACCTCGACCTCCCACAGTGCTAGGATTACAGGCGTGAGCCACCACGCCTGGCCAGTGTTGTGTATTTTAAACCACAATGGTTTAAAATGGTTTAAACCACAATGGTTTAAAATTGGGACAGCATCTGAGGAGGCTAGGAGCTGGCACTCATGGAAAGCTATATGGGATCTGTGGTCTTCAGCACATCTCTGAATTTCTATAAAGATCACATGTACTCTGGTCTAATAGCTGATAGTTTTGAGATGTGCTGTAACTTTTTTATAAGCCATATTTTTTGAATTGAGAAGGGGGGTGAGATGGATGGGAACTTAAAGACCAAATGTATCCTTCTCCCAAAAGTCTAAAGCTGTCATCTACTGTTTTGAGGCAGAACTTGGTTTGTATTTTAATCCTTGGTAACATCATTGACTGCAGTTATGTTTTTAGAAAGCAGTTTTTAATCAACAGTGTTTCTTTTTTACTAGGTTGTTCGCTCAGCAGCTACAAGTGGAGCTGGTAGCACCACTTCTGGAGTTGTGTCTGGTAGCCTCGGCTCTCGGGAAATCAACTACATCCTTCGTGTCCTCGGGCCAGCCGCATGCCGCAACCCAGACATATTCACAGAAGTGGCAAACTGCTGCATCCGCATTGCACTTCCAGCCCCTCGAGGTTCAGGAACTGGTGAGTTTTGCTTGCTCTTCTGGTCTTTGAGACATTGAATTCTGTGGCCTGGTATAACTGCAGAGATTTTTCTATGAGGACATCTATAACTTGGAGCGCCTCCTTAGGCAAGCATTAGGACATTGGCTGGTTGATCATTTGGGTCAATTCAGTAGGTACTTCAATACCTTCTCTGGCCTTGCCCTATTGTAACCCCTGCCAGAAATACCAAGTACTCATTCGCTCTAGTCCTTGCCTTCAAAGAGCTCATTTTGGTAGGGTAATAGGGCTTACACACAGTTAATGGTTTACAAATAAAGTGATAATTGAGGGACAAGTGGATATGTGACTCATGTGATGCAGTGGGAAGTATACAACATCATCTGTGTATTCTTGCCAAAAATATTTGGTGTATATTTAATTATAAGGAAACAGATAAATACAAATTGTGGGATGTTCTACAAGGCAACTGGTGTAGACTCTTCAAAAATATTATTGTTAAGAAAGGAAGAAATACAGGAGTCTCTTCTAGATAAAAGGAAACTAGAGAGATAATAACTGCTACCAATCTTGATTGAGTTCTGGATCCAGATAAAGGAGACTTGGAGAAATTTCAATACTGTGTATTAGATAATATAATTGTATCTATGTTCAATTTCGGGGGTGTTAAAATGATCGTAATCATGTCAAAAAATATCTCAGGAGGTACACGTAGGTGTATTTAGGGGTAGTCAAATGGTAATTCTAGATGAAAAATACATGGATGTTTGTTGTATTGTTCTTTCAACTTTTCTGTAGATGTGTGGGGTTTTGTTTTTTAATTAAATGTTGGATAGGGGACTAATTATTTTGGGAGTCCCACCTATGTGTCTGTCCTTGTGCTGGGCACTTTTCATGTATGGTCTCATTTAATCCTCAAAATAACCAAATTTCAAGAGTGAGAAAATGGAAGTGTGTTGGATTAGTAGAACTGGATTTCAAAACCAGTTTTCTCTAACTCCAAAGCCTATACTTTATTACTATTTGGTACTGCTGTATTAAATCCTATGGAATTTAGGGAAAGTAAAAACCAGGTTTTCCAGTAGACTAGTTAAACATTGGTTGAAAATGGCCTCTTTTCTCAAGGTTGTATGTTTATGTTATACAAGCCCCTTTCTGAGTCTTTATCAGTAACCAAGTTTAGGTACTGATTTTTGACTGATTTTTCTCAGTCACAAATAGACAGATTTTTCTCTCTCTCATTTTGGCTTAGCTTCAGATGATGAATTTGAGAATCTTAGAATCAAAGGACCTAATGCTGTACAGCTGGTGAAGACAACCCCTTTGAAACCCTCACCTCTGCCTGTCATTCCTGATACTATCAAGGAAGTGATCTATGATATGCTGAATGCCCTGGCTGCTTACCATGCTCCAGAGGAAGGTATGTAGCTAGCCTCCCTCAGGAGACTGGCCACTAGAGGATATGTTACTATGTGTCCATAGTTTGGGGGTCAGGATGAGTAAGACACACAGTGCATGTCACTGAAGAAGCTAGTAGTCATACAGTATGACAGATGCCAGGGTAGTGGTGAATCCTAGGGTGAGGCACCTGATCTGGTGATGGTGGGATGGATAGGAAAGTTTCTTAGAATAAGTGACTTCTGAAATGAATCTGAATGGTAAGGATGAGGAGGTTGCCCAAGTTCTGTTGTATACTATAAAGAGGGAAGAATGAACAAAGATTTAAAGGGAGATAATAGCATCATGTGAGCAGACTGGAAATAAAATACCAGGAAGTCTCCAATGTTTTTAAACTCAGAATCAAAACACGTTTATTCCCTGAAAAGCTAGGAACAGCATTAGAAGGTGTGTGTAGGCTTCTTGACTTTCGAGACCAGCATTCTAATCCACCTTTATTCCTAGTTAAGGTGCTGCTTCTAAGCACTAGGAAAGTCATGACTGAATTGCTTGGAATGAAACAGGATTCCATTCCATTTAGATCCTTCTGGATTTTATTCAGGACATAGTTATTTTATAGGTCCAAAGAATTGCCAAAAATTAACAAAAATTGCCTTTAATAAATAAAGAAAATCTGAGTCTTTACTTTGGTACTTTTCATCCATACAGAGTGTGAGTCTATGTAGAGCTCCTTGGTTTTCCTACCATCATGGAATCTTTACCCTGTCTCGTATCCTCTCCTCCCCAAAATAGTTTAGCTATAAAGCTGCAGCAACCATTTATTGATCGCCCACTGTGTAAGCCATAATACCAGATGTGTTCATTTAAACTTAGTAGTGACAGCTTAGGCAAGTGAAGAGACTATAAATAAATTGCCTGTGGTCACAAGACTGTAGTTAGTAATGTCACTTAGTAAGTAGTCGTAGCCACTTTATGTGAAATTGACCAATCCTGTCAGGTAAGCATTAACATTATACAATTATAGAAGAGTTTTGTTTTTGTTGTTTGTTTTGGTTTATTAGCAGACAAATCTGATCCTAAACCTGGGGGTATGACCCAAGAGGTTGGCCAGCTCCTGCAAGACATGGGCGATGATGTATACCAGCAGTACCGGTCACTTACTCGTCAGAGCAGCGACTTTGATACACAGTCAGGTTTTTCCATTAATGTAAGTCAATTCCAGCATCCTTATATCTGTCTTCTCCCTTTTCAATGCCTGTGTGGTCTCAGTACTTAGAGTTATGTGCCAGGGGAATTTCAAAGGTATTAGCTTTGATATATCTGTAAACTACCTGTTGCCTAAATATGAAGAAAAAATTGGGCTGTCCCTGGGAGGTTTTTTTTTTTTTTCTGCCTCCTTGGGTTAGAAATGTTGCCTTAATTTCATTTTCTTTCTTATTTTCCCCTTTCCTCTCCCTGCTCTCTGCCAGTCACTGTGTTTATAGTGATAGCTTCTACAGATTATAGTATAAAGGGGTAGCGTGGTTAAAAGGTTGGCCAAAGAGAATCTGTAGCATTCCCAGTCAGTACCCTGGGAAGACATCCTGCCATATGGGGACAACTGTCTTTGAAATTCATAATAGCTCAGGAGTTTTCTTTTTCATACAGAGTCAGGTCTTTGCTGCAGATGGTACCTCCACTGAGACGTCCGCATCTGGGACCTCCCAAGGAGAGGGTAATGATTTGCTTTTCTTCCTCTCATGTTCTTATTCCTTGGGAAGACAACTTGAAGAAACTGTGGGTGTCCTGGGCAGGGGGTAGAGAATACAGGCGTAATTGTTATGTTTACTTATCTAAGTAAACTTTCTCAGGGATGAGCTAAGTATTCCGTAAATCAAGTGTCTCTATATGCTAAACTTAATGGAACTATAACTTAGCTAACCTAGTAATGGTTGGTATGGTAACATCCTTTGGTTGTACTCTTTAAACCACCCCATATTTCTTTTGGTGGCTTCTATAACCTGGCTTATAAATAAGCTTTGGTGCCAGTGATGCTGTTCTAGCTACGTGCTTTGTGTGGCATATTCCTGCCTTCTAGTAGGAGCCCATTGGCTATTCAACATGCATTAGAGAAATGTCATGTGGATGCTAGTCCAATGAGACCTTTCAAGAGCCACTTCTTAGCTAGGAAAGATCTTCAAGAACTAATTTAGGAGACATTTTGCTTAATACCATACTCGCCCCTGGACATAAATCAGAAAGGCTAATAATTAGCAAAGTATTGATTAACTCATCTCAGTGGGCTTACTGCCCAGATGTAGTTTATAGTACAGGTGATGGCAGTATTATTATCTCAGTCTGTTTAGATGAGACAAGAAAGCATTTATAGAGGAGGTCTTCATTTGAGCTGAACTAGATAAAAGTGTGCCGGGCAGATAATAAGAGAAGGAGGAGGTAGGGGGAGAGTAAGGCATGTTTGGAAAACTTTCAGTAGAATATTTCTGGAGCATATAAGAGGAGGGAAATGGGGAAAAATGCATTAACAGTTGGGCAAAGCCTCCTTGCTGTACTGTATCCACATACCACATCTGAGACCTGGGTCATCCTGGTTCTCTGTCCTTCCACTGCAGTGTGACAAGAGCATTGAGTTTGTACAGGTGGCCTAAGTGGAGAAGAAATAACATGTCTTTCCACCTAAAGCTTGATTTCACCAGTATTCCAGTGTGGAATTGAACCAGTGTTTGCTCTTTCTCAGCAGCTTCAACTCCAGAGGAGTCTCGAGATGGGAAGAAAGATAAAGAAGGGGACCGGGCCTCTGAGGAAGGCAAGCAGAAGGGCAAGGGCAGCAAACCTTTAATGCCTACTTCCACTATCCTTCGTCTTCTGGCAGAGTTGGTGAGGTCCTATGTTGGTATTGCTACCCTGATTGCCAACTACAGCTACACTGTGGGCCAGTCTGAGCTGATCAAAGAGGTAATATTTCCAACTTCTACTTAAGATTTTATATGGTACTTCCATCATTTCGTGCCTAGTATGTGTCAGACACTTTTCTGGGAAACCATGCATGCTAAGTGCTAACCTAATGATGAGAGAGGGAGAGGCATCTTAAGACACATTAAAGAGCTAGGCCTTTTTTCCCATGATGTAGAGCCATTAGGGTAACTTCAGGGATTGAGTCGGTGAGATTCATTCTATTAAAAATCCCTTGGTCTGCGTTGTGGAGATTGCAGAGGGCAAGACTGGAGTCAGAGAGACCAGTTAGCAATCTGATATGGTAATCTAGGATAACACATGATCTTGGTGAAGTTGGGGGAAAATGGGTAAGTTGAAGAGATGTTTTAAAGGTAGAAATGAACAAGAATTGGATTTGGGGGACGAAGGAGGAAATCAAGGACCGAAGGATGTTTCTTCGCTTGTGGGTTTTTGAATTTTCTTTTATGGGTGGGCATCTAACAGGAGCATAGAAGTGGGGGAAAGCTTTGAGGAGAAAATGTGGAATTTTGAGAAGTATCTGTGGGGCATCTAAGTAAAGGTGTCTAAAGGACAGTTGATAAACGAAATAAATAAGAATAACAGGTGTTAGATCTATACATCTTCCAGATGTACTTACATATATACAAAGATACCAGATGTAGTAGCAGTATTGGTAATGAAAAAAAATATAGTAAAGGCCTACATGTCCATCAATAGAGCTGTTGAAAAGAATGAAGTCATATATTATATGTCCTAATATGGAATTATCTTCAAGTTAGGTTTTTTTTTTTTGGAGCGGGTCCTTTGAGAAACTGTATCATGTTCCCATATATGTAAAGTGAGTATCCAAAGAGGTTTTTTTCCCCATAAAAAGGGCATTGTTTTGTGGATCATATTATAATTTTATGGTTAGCAAGTGCCAAAGGGTCTGAGAGTAAGCCAGGGGTACTAGTGTTGGCAGAAAGCATGTTTGTGCCTGGCTTCTTTTGCTTAACATGCTTGCAAGATTCATTTTTTTTTATGCAAGTGTAAATTATTTTCATTACTGTATAGAATTCCATTGTATGAATATACCATATACCCAAAGATACCAAATGTATCTTTTATCAAATCTGTTAACAAACCGGTAATTTTCTATTTGGAGCTATCACAAATAGTACTGCTATGAGCATTCTTATTGTGTGTTTTGGTGAGCATATATAAGCACTTCTCTTGGGTGGCATATGCCTAGGAGTAGAATTGCTGAGCTCTATAATATGCATTTGTTCAGCTTTAGCAGATAGTTCCAAAAGTTTTCCAGAGTCGTCGTCTCAACTTACATTATCACCAGCAGCGTGTGGGAGTTCTGGTTTCTGATTGTGAACTCTTTGCCAACACTTGGTATTTTTCATTTTTTCATTTCACCTGTTGTAGTGGATTTGTGGTGGTATTGCATTATGGTTAAATGTTGGCATTTTCCTAATTGGTCACTTTTTTTCATGACACTATTAGCCATTTGGATATTCTCTTTTGGAAAGTGTCTGTCCAAGTCTTTTATTCTTGTTTCCTGTTGACCTCTTTATATATTCTGGGTGTAAGTCATTCAGAGCTTTCACCCATTTATGCCAATTGTATTCATAGTTTATAATAGCATTACTTGTGGAATAAGACTTTTTTTTAAAAGAGACAGGGTCTAGCTCTGTCACCCAGGCTGGAGTACGGTAGCATGATCATAGCTCATTGCAGCCTCGAACTCCTGAGCTCAAGCAATCTTCCTGCCTCTACCTCCAGAGTAGCTGGGACTACAGGAACGTGTCACCACACCTGGCTAATTTTTTTTATTATTATTTTTTGTAGAGATGGGGTCTTACTATGTTGCCTAGGCTGGTCTCAAATTCCTGACCTCAAGCGATCCTCCTGCCTCTGCCTCCCAAATTGTTTGGATTATAGACATAAGCCACTGTGCCTGGCTGAATAAGACATTTAATTATAAATGTATTACCTATCTTCCTAAAAATGTGTCCAGTGACCTACTGGTACTGGGTACTGAACAGTGCTTTATAAATACTATTGATAATCCTCACCTCCACACTGCAAGGTTGTTGGTATTGCTCTTTAGGGGAGAAAGCTCAGAGAGATAAGTAACTTGCTCAAAGCCATACTGCAGAGTAGCAGAGCTAAAATTGGAACCCAGGGCTCTGACTACAAAGCTAAGCCCTTTCTACTCAGTCACACTGCTTTCCCAAATTGCAAGGCTTTTTTCCAGTTGTTACTAATAATGTCAGATGGTGTTATTTACAGTTTTATTCAGAAAACAGTTTTTTTTTTTTTTTTTTTTTTTTTGAGACAGAGTCTCACTCTTTTGCCCGGGCTAGAGTGAGTGCCGTGGCATCAGCCTAGCTCACAGCAACCTCAAACTCTTGGGCTCAAGCAATCCTTCTGCCTCAGCCTCCCGAGTAGCTGGGACTACAGGCATGCGCCACCATGCCCGGCTGATTTTTTTTTCTATATATTTTTAGTTGTCCAATTAATTTCTTTCTATTTTTAGTAGAGACAGGGTCTCGCTCTTGCTCAGGCTGGTTTCGAACTCCTGAGCTCAAGCAATCCGCCCGCCTCGGCCTCCCAGAGCGCTAGGATTACAGGCATGAGCCACCGCGCCCGGCCCAGAAAACAGTTTTAACTTTGTGTTTTATTCACTACTGGGAGATTAACTTTTATTTCTTAATAGTTTTATCTTAACAAGGTCACTTTTATCCAATATCCCAGACTTTAGAATTCTTCAATGCTTTTTCTTTAGTGAGGTAACATTCACATAAAATTAACCATTTTAAAGTATACGGTTGAGTGATATTTAGTACATTCACAGTGTTGTGCAGCTGTCACCTCTATCTGGTTTTAAAATGTTCATTTTGATCCATAATCTGCTTGAGTGACAACAGAACTGAAGTTCCTTTCTAAGATAAGGAATTATCAGGGCAGAAATCATAGAGAAAAATGAAGAATCTGACTTAATTTCCTTCCCCTGTTGGACCTTTTTTGTTATTTTAAATAACCCTGCATTAATTTTTTTTTTTTTTTTTTGCGTACCCATATCTGTGACTATTGTCTCTCATTTATCTCTTGCCAGTTTCTAGCACAGTGTCTTGGGCACATTTTAGGTGTCAGTAAATATTACAATTTAGTTGCCTACTGAAGGGTTTATAGCACTCAGGAATCAAGACTTGAATCTTTAGCACTTGACTAAATTCTTTCTGCAAGCCACCATTCTTTGGGCTTCAGCTTACCCATCTCATCTCACAGATGGTGAAAATACTTGTCAATCTGTTTTATAGGTTTGGTGTGAACAGTTCGACTAAATATCACACCTAAAAATGTTTCAGGATGGGTGCAGTGGCACACACTTGTAGTCCCAGCTGCTTGAAAGTCTGAAACAGGAAGATCGCTTTGGGGCCAGGAATTCGAGGCTGCAGTGCACTATGATCATGCCTGTGAATAACCATGGCACTCTAGCCTGGGCAACATAACAAGACCCCATCTCTTTAAAAAAATTTTAAATACCAAGTAACAACTACATGATGATGTATAAGTTGTGTAGTGGAAACTAGATGGGATTTGAAAGTTTTATAAAATATAGGTTTACCACTTTCTCATACCTTTGAGCCTTGGTTTCCTCATCTATAAAGTTGACCTGATAATCACTCACTGGGCTATTTCAAGGAAAAACTGTATGTGTATGCACCTTGGTGTTGTGCAAATGATATGGCATAATTGTGCTTTTGAGTAAATGTCATGATTCATGATTTTTCAGGACTGCAGTGTGCTAGCTTTTGTTCTGGACCACCTCCTCCCACATACCCAGAATGCAGAAGACAAAGACACACCTGCCCTGGCCCGCCTGTTCCTTGCAAGCCTGGCTGCTGCAGGGAGTGGCACAGATGCCCAGGTGGCACTAGTGAATGAAGTAAAAGCAGCCCTGGGACGGGCACTGGCTATGGCTGAGAGTACAGAAAAACATGCCAGGTAAAACCCATGCCTGACCTAGGCCTGATAACCAAGAGCATCCCCTTATTTTTTTTGTGGTCCATGGGGGTCCTTGTACTTGAACAAGAGTTCTGGTCATACTGGCATTATACACTCTGGTGCTTGAAAATACCCCCAGAACACTGATTACATTTGGAGGAAGTGGGAAAATGAGGGGATGTTTTCATTGTATTTCTGTAGTCTTCAAGCAAGAAAGTTGAACAGATTATTGAATCTTATTTTTAAAGTTATGTTTATAGAAAATGAATCCTGCCACCTAGGGAGTGATTTCTTACTTGTTTAGATGTTACTTCCAGAAAGAAACACTAAGGGCACAGGAGGGTTATCTGAGGAAAGTTAGTGAAGATATGGCCTAAGAATGGGCTGTATGATAAAGGTGTCAAACTTCTCTCCCAGGCTTCAGGCAGTGATGTGTATCATCAGTACTATCATGGAGTCCTGCCCCTCCACCTCCAGCTTCTACAGCAGTGCCACAGCCAAGACGCAGCACAATGGCATGAACAACATCATTCGACTCTTCCTAAAGAAGGGGCTAGTTAATGACCTGGCTAGAGTACCTCACAGCCTAGACCTGTCCAGGTAAAGTCATACCCATGCCCTGGGCTTTTTCCCATTCTTCCTTCTGCATTTGCCTAGTGTGTCAAATTGCTTCACCAGATGCATGCTGAGGAGACAGCTGGTGTGGTGGGAGAACCTTGGATATAGGTGGGAGACCTGAGTTCTTTGTATTGTGGCTTTTAGCAAGGCACTTGACTTTCTTTAGCCCTCAGTTACCTCATTTACTGCAACTCAAGAGTTGGACTATACCAGTCACTTTTTTTTCCCAAGCTTCCCCCCACCCTTTGGGAAGAGGGGAGGGGCAAAAACCTACCTAATGGGCACAACGAACACTATTTGGGTGATGGGCACACTGATAGCCCTGACTCAAGCATTGCAAAAGCTATCCATGTAACAAAAACATTTGTTCCCCTTAATATTTTGGAATAAAATAAAATAACAGAATAGTTG
>NW_012152741.1:345163-348484 GCF_000956105.1 Propithecus coquereli
AAAAAAAAAAAAAAAAAAAAAAAAAACCAATGAGCAGAAATAAGAAAGCAGACACCATATTCTACCACTGTTATCTTAGTGGATATCTTTGAATGTTTTTCTCTGCACAAATTATAACATTTTTTTTACTAAAGTTGTATTATACTGTATGTACTATCTGGCGTATAGCACAGGGTAAGGTGTTCGTTTTTTGGTTTAAGTTACTGGTCTCTGCCTTTCCATGTAAATAAATTTTCATTCTATCTGATGCCATGTCCATAATCAAAGATGTTTGTCCAAACCAGAATCCAGTTAAGGGACTTGCATTACATCTAGCTATGTCCTCTGAGTCTCTTTTATTTTAACATAGATCTTTGTTTTAGTTTTTATTTTGTTGTTCATGACAGTAACTTGTTGATGTGACCAGACCTACTGTCCTACAGAAGGTTTTTTTTGCCTTCTAAATTTGGTCCATTTGCTTCCTTGCAGTGTAATTTAACTTACAGTACTTCCTGTTGTTTTTTGTAAACTTCTGGTTAGATCTAGAGGCTTATCGGAGCAGTTTAAACATTTTTGGCTAAAATGTAGATCTTAGGTGATGTACATCTCATATTGTATCATGGGAGACACATCTCTTTGAACCTGCCATTTGTAATCATGTTAAGATTGACCACTGGATTGGAGTGATAATCATTGTACTGTTACATTCTTCTCCTTGCTGGAAAGTAATCTGTTATTATTTTGGCACTGTACAAATGTCTCGTTTCCTATCAACCATATACCTAATTAATAGTCTTTTAACATCAGTTGATAATCCTTGCCTGGGTCAGTTAATTTCTTTGGGGCTTATGAATGACAGTTTTCTAATTTCTCATTCTTTTTACATTATTAACTGACATTTTTCTGTGACTTAGTCCACAGAAAATATAGTTATGCTGAAATACAGTTCCTATTAAAAAGTCAAGAAAAAGACTTAATTTTTGGCTGGGTGTGGTGGCTCACATCTGTAATCCTAGCACTTTGGGAGGCGGAGGTGAGAGGATGGCTTGAGGTGACTTGGGTTCGAGACCAGCCTGGGCAATAGCGAGACCTGGTCTCTACAAAAAAACTTAGCTGGCCGCGGTGGTGTGTGCCTGTAGTCTCAGCTACTCAGGAGTCTGAGGCAGGAGGATCACTTGATCCCTGGAGTTTGAAGTTGCAGCGAGCTATGATCACGCCACTGCACTCTAGCCCCAGCGACAGAGCAAAACCCTGTCTCAAAAACAAAACAAAACAAAAAAACCTTAATTTTTTTCTCCTTAGTTACCAGTTTTCAGAGTAAAGCCAGAAGGCCTCACCACTGTACAGTTCATCCATGTAACAAAAACACTTGTACTAACCCCCAAATCTATCGAAATAAATTTTTTTAAAAGAAAAAATACATATTAATCACCACCTCAAATGTAGGTTTCTTTTGACGTTCTATTTCCTCAGTAGTATTATGGGCTCATGAACTTTTATGAATTTTTAAACCAATGATTGAATTATTTCCAACACTGCAGTCTTCTTTTTTTTTCCCCATGCTCGTATTATTGTAGCTTTGGTCTGTGGGGCCCCTTCAAGGTGACTAGTTTGTACTTTTGATACAAACTCATCAATTTTTTAAAAATATTTTAAAATATCAAACTCACAGTAGTGTGACGAACACTGTATGTCTTACTTGGATTAACCAGTGTTCAACATTTTGCTCCGTTTGCTTTATTTCCTGCTTCCCTCTCTTTCTGGCAGCTGAATCATTTGAAATCAGTTGCAAACAACATAATACTTAAACCTCTAAATTCTTCAACACAGGTCTCCTAAGAACAAACATTGCCTTACATGGCTAGAATTCAATTATCACATCTAAGAAATTTACCATTAATATAATACTCAATATACATTTCATATTCAAATACTCCCAGTTATTCCAATTATGTCTTTACAGCCTGCAGGGGAGAGTATTTTGATTCAGGATTCAGTGAGTACCACACATACATTTGGTTGTCACATGTCTCTTGTTTTTTTATTACATTTGACTGTTTTGAGGAAGCCAAGCCAGATGTCTCATAGAATGTCTCACAGTCTACATTTTTGGCAAAAATACTACATAGGTGTTATTTGCCCTTCTCACATCACATCAGAAGACACGTTGTTGGCGATGCTGAATTTGATCACATAGTTAGGGTGATGTCTGTTAGATTTCCACTTTGTAATTAATAAGTTATCTGTGAGGTGATACTCTGAGATCACATGGAGATCATGTGAATATTCTGCACCTTGAAGATTTTTAACTCATTTTCTTTGTCTTGATTGGTGATCCTGCCTGGATCGCTTACGTTGCTGGTTGCAAAGTGATGATTTTCTGATTTTCCTGTTCTTGTTTATTAGCTGGCATTCTTCTTTAATGAAGAACTCCCTCTCTCTCCCCCACTTTTATATCCCTGTGGACACAGATTCTTTTTGTATTCAATATGTTACAATCCATTACCATCATTATTCTTTTTGGTACTCAAATTGGGCATGTGATAATGATTCCATTAGTTTTTTCCCCCCTTGATTTTTGGAAGCCTTTTGGTACAAGACATCCCAGGTTCACCTTGTACCTTCTTTGCCCTAATCCTGGGATCAGTTGTTTTGATCAACTTTGGTTCCTTTTAGTGTGGGATGGTATCCGAGACCACTATCTGGGTGTTAGGGGGCATGTGTGTGTATACACACACACACACACACACACGTAAAAGCACAACCGCTCTGGTTTTAGTGGGAGCCTGCTTGGCCTCACACACTTTATTACACTTAGAAATCACATCACACTTCCAACTGCAGCCCATTTGGCACTTGTACTAAACCCTAGGAAGCCCTACAGAGTATAGTTTAAAATCCACAGGACTTAAAACGTTTATCATACTCCTTTGAGCTCTTAAGATTTGGGAACTAAGTGTGCTGTTGGTTTTTTTGTTTTTGTTTTGTTTTGTTTTGTTTTACATAGCCCGAGAGTGTCTGAGAAGTGGCTTGCTTACTTGCATGTGATCATCCAGGATACATTCTGACTTCCAGTCAAGAATTGTTCCTCACATGCTTACCACAGCCCCGTGAAATATGACATTGATTTAACCCTTGCTTTTGGGGTGTGTAGAGGACACCTTTGTCTGGGAAAGTTTCCTTGTTATTTCTCTCAAGAATATGTCTGTGACCTTGCATGCAAGTCCAGAGCGTCCTCTCTCTGCAAACAGGAGGGGCTAGGGAATTGAGACGCAAACATCTGTTTGCTGGAGACGAAACAACAAGGAACTGGGACGTGTTGAGTCGGGACGGTGTGGGAAC